>NW_027331930.1:0-152500 GCF_048418815.1 Hemitrygon akajei
AAGCAAAAGAACCGAAACAGACGAAAGAACCGTTAACTTTAGAAGTAGTTGTGAAGTTTATAGAAGCTAAATTTGAAGATCTGGAGAGAAAATTACTTGGAAGATTTACAGAGTATGACGAACGTTTGAAATCACTCGAAGAAAAGTTCCTGACCCTTTCACGGGAATCAAAAGAACAACAAGCAAGCATTTTGGTTCTTGAAGAAGCCGCTCGTAAGAAGGATCGTATAATCGAAAAAATGCAAGAAGAGCAAACTTCGACGATCCAACAGATGGATCGTTATAAAGTTAAAATTACTGATTTGGAAAATCGTTCTCGAAGACAAAATCTTCGGTTAATTGGGATCCCGGAAAAATTTGAAAGCGGTGATCTGACCGTTTTCTTCTCTAAATTTCTAGTGGATGTCCTGGGCGCAGAAGTCCTGGATAACCCCCCGATAATCGATCGGGCTAATCGGGTCTCCAGATATCAGGCAGATTCAAGTCTGAAACCGCGGCACGTAATTCTTAGAATCCATTATCCTCATATCAAAGAACGTCTGATCCGTGCGGCTCGTAAAAAAGGTATGATAACCTATCAAAATTTTAATTTTCGCATTCTGGAGGACTATAGCCCGGAGGTATTACGGGCTAAGCTGGCTTTCAGATCGGTTATGTCGAATTTTCACCAGAAAGGCTACAAGCAAGCGTTGCTGTTTCCAGCACACCTGAGAGTCACCCTTCAAGATGGATCTTTTCGGCTGTTTAAATCGGCAGCGGATGCTCAAGGTTTCCTGGAACAATGACATTTGATCGGGCTGACCAATGTAATTTAGGCTATAGACTTGGATCTGTTATAGATTGACGTTTGGGTTTGTTTTTTTTTGATACGGTTCACATGTATTTCTTACATACGGTTAAAGCTCTCTTTTTTTTTTATTGGGCTTATTCTGATTTTATATTTTTATATATTATTAATCGATTAGCGTTGAAAATGACCTATTAGGGTTATTTTTTTTTTGTCTTTTTTAAATCGATATACGATCTTTTTTTACACTTTTAGCATTTGAATATTAAGATTGGGAAAAAATAAAATGGCGTTTCTTTTTCCCGACAGACTCCAGTGTTTGTAGCGTCATAACTGTTTTGATGTGTTTGAAAGTTTTAAACATTCATTTATTGTTTTAATTTTTTTTAACCCTTCTGTTTATATTCATTTATAACATTAATTTTATATTTTAACTTTTGCTATATCAACCCTTTTTTATAATGTGGGTTGTTTGTATTTTTTTTTAACTTTGTTACGTTTGAGTTGCCGTCTTGAGACAAGGGGGTAATTTTAGTATTAGATCGCTTGCTTGCCTCTGTTTGGCTTTTTTCCTGGAGTTTTGAGGGTGGTGGGAGGGGGATTTTTCTTTTTTTTCTTTTTTTTTTGCTTGCTTTTTGCTTAGTTTTATTTCATGGGCTTATATGAAACTACAAAAATGGCTGCAGTGCTGTGACTTCCGGTTTCCCTTTGAACTTACTTCCCTCTTCCGGGTTCATGAGTTCACTTTTCTTTTAAACCTATATGTTAACTGTAATATATATTGTCAATATGGATAAGACTATTAACTTTGTTTCTTGGAATACTAATGGTTTAAATCATCCGATCAAACGGAAAAAAGTATTCAAAGTATTCCATAGAATGAATGCTAATGTTATTTTTGTACAAGAGACTCATGTAAGGAAGGTGGATAGTCAGAGGTTGTTTAGGTTTTGGAAGGGCCAACAGTATCACTCAAATTCGCAAGCCAAAGTGAGAGGTGTTTCCATTTTTATAGACTCATCAACTGCTTTTATACATCATGAAACAATTTCAGATCCGCAAGGTAGATTTTTGCTTATTACTGGTTTACTTTTTAATCAAAAAGTTGTTTTAGTTAATGTTTATGCTCCAAGTATTGACTGTCCTGAATTTTTTAAATGCTTATTTACATCCTTTCGTAATCTGAATCAATATAGATTGATAATGGGCGGGGATTTTAATTGTTGTCTAAACCCTTTGATGGATAGATCCAAGCCCACTCAAACTTTTCCGAACAAATCGGCTTCTCTTATTAATTCTTTTATGATTGATTCAGCTATTTGTGAAATTTGGCGTTTTCTACACCCTAATGACAAAGAGTTCTCATATTTTTCCCATGTGCATCATAATTACTCAAGAATTGATTACTTTTTCATTGATCAGCATTTACTTATAGACGTTATGGATTGCAAATATGACTCTATTGCTATATCTGATCATGCACCTTTGAAGTTATCTATTAAGGTGACGGATTCATATATTAGTACTAAAGGTTGGAAGTTTAATCCTGTTTTACTGCAGGACTCTGACTTTGTTAACTTTATTAAACAGCAAATTGATTTGTTTTTCTCAATAAATTCTACAGCAGACATCTCTAGTGGAATTCTGTGGGATACTTTTAAGGCATATATTCGTGGACAGATTATTTCATATTCTGCCGGAGTTAGGAAACGAACTAATTCTAAAATATTAACATTAGTTGATAAAATTAAGGCAATTGATAAGATTTACTCATTGACCCCTAGTAAAGAACTTTATAAAGAAAGGGTTGAACTTCAAATGGAGCATAGTTTATTATTAACCTCCTCGATTGAAAGTCAGTTAATTAAATCGAAAGCTCAATTTTATACATATGGAGATAAGTCTGGTAAACTACTAGCTAACCAATTGAAAATTGTTTCGGATAAGCGACAAATTACTAAGATTCGCAAACAAGATGGTACTTTGACGATTGATCATAAAGAGATAAATAAAGCCTTCCAAGATTTTTATAATTCTTTATATCAATCAGAATGTACTAAAGACTCTTCTATAATGAGTGAATTCTTAAGGAAATTGAATATTCCAAAAGTAACTGTTGAGGATAGTGCATTTTTGGACACACCTATTACGGAGTCTGAAATAGAAAAGGCTATTTTCTTAATGAACTCGGGTAAAGCTTCGGGTCCAGATGGTTTTTCTGCAGAATTTTTTAAATCCTTTTCTTCTATGCTTTCTCCTTGGCTTTGTAAAATTCTTAAAGATGCATTAAGTATAGGTAAACTACCACAATCTTTTTATGAAGCTTCTATTTCCTTAATTCTTAAAAAAGATAAAGACCCCACTGAATGTGCATCCTATCGGCCTATATCTTTGCTGAATACGGATTTTAAGATTTTAGGTAAAATCTTGGCTATTAGATTAGAAAATATCTTGCCTCGGATTATTTCTGAGGATCAGACTGGATTTATTAAAAATCGCTATTCATCTTTTAACATTAGAAAATTAATTAATATTGCTTATACCTCTTCATCTAAAATCCCAGAATGTGTCATTTCCTTAGATGCCGAAAAAGCATTTGATAGAGTCGAATGGTCATATTTATTTAATACTTTGCAACATTTTAATTTTAGTTCAAAATTTATATCATGGATTAAGTTAATATATCAGAAACCTTTAGCTTCGGTCTTCACTAATAATCAAAGATCCCCTTTTTCAGTTATTTCGGGGTACAAGGCAAGGTTGTCCTTTAAGCCCTTTATTATTTGACATTGCTTTGGAACCCTTGGCTATAGCTATTCGTGAATCACCCAATATTTTAGGTATTACCCGTGGGGAGAGGATGTATAAGGTATCATTATATGCGGATGATTTGTTATTATATATATCTGACCCTGAAAGATCTATTCCTGCTATTTCTTCTTTGCTTGCTCAATTTAGTAATTTTTCTGGATATAAATTGAATTTTAATAAGAGTGAACTTTTTCCATTAAATATGCATACTTCAATTTATAATCAGGTACCATATAAAATTGTTACAGACTATTTTACTTATTTAGGTATTAAAATTACTAAAAAACATAAAGATTTTTTTAAAACTAATTTTTTGCCTTTAATAGATCAAATTAAGCAACTTGCTAATAGGTGGTCCCCACTATCTTTGTCTTTGGTAGGTAGAATTAATGCCATTAAGATGATGATACTACCTAAATTTCTATATCTATTTCAAGCATTACCAATTTTAATTCCTAAATCTTTTTTTGATATAGTTGATTCTAAAATATCTTCGTATTTGTGGCAGAACAAAAATCCTAGGTTAGGTAAAAAATATTTACAGAAGCCTAAGAAGGAGGGCGGTTTGGCTCGAACAAATTTAAGATTTTACTATTGGGCAGTTAATATACGGTATTTGATATTTTGGATACAAGAATCGACTACAGTTGCTGGCCCACAATGGGTAAATTTGGAATGTAAATCTGTGCAAGATTTCTCATTGATCTCAATCTTAGGATCTTCACTACCTTTTTCGTTATTCAAAACGAATAAACAGATAACTAATCCTATAGTCAAGTATACATTACGAATCTGGTTTCAATTTCGTAAATTTTTTGGTTTGAATAAGTTTATGCTGTCAAGTCCTATAACATCTAATTACTTTTTTCGACCATCATCTATAGATCAAGTCTTTTTTTTATGGAAAACAAAAGGTATAACATGTTTTCGTGATCTGTTTTTGGATGATAACATTATGTCCTTTGAACAGTTATCTAATAAATATAATTTATCTAAAACCCATTTTTTTAGATATCTACAAGTTAGAAATTTTTTATATAATGAACTAAAGTCTTTTTCGAAAGAATGTCCATTGGACATTACAGAAAGAATTTTAGCTCTTAATCCTTGTCAAAAGGGCTTAGTAGCTATAATTTATAATATGATTATGAATGTACAACCAGATATATCAGAAACAATTAAGAAGGAATGGCAGGAAGAACTGCATTGCCCTATATCTATTGAGCAATGGGAAAAAATTTTATTATTGGTAAACGCATCCTCTATCTGTGCTAAACATGCTCTAATACAATTTAAGGTTGTACATAGAGCTCACATGTCTAAAGATAAACTTGCTCGATTTTATTCTTATGTTAATCCAACCTGTGATAGATGTCATTCTGATATAGCTTCGTTGACTCATATGTTTTGGTCTTGTCCTTGTTTACAAAACTATTGGAAAGATATTTTTAATATTATTTCAAGTGTCTTAAATATTAATCTCCAACCACATCCTTTTACCGCAATTTTTGGTCTACCAATGATAGATAATAAGTGTTTATCCGCTTCATCCCAACGAATGATTGCATTTGTTACACTAATGGCTAGAAGATCTATTTTATTGAATTGGAAAGAAATTAACTCTCCAACTGTATTTCAGTGGTTTTCTCAAACTATTTCCTGTTTGAGTTTAGAAGTGTGGTTTTTGATTCTTCAGTTAAATTTGAAGAAACTTGGAGACCATTTATTCAACATTTTCATATGAATTAAATGGTCTGATCCTGAACCTTATTGCTACTATCCTGAATTGTGTGGATGGAGGTTGGGAGTCATTGGCACTACTGTATGTATTTAACATTATGCGATTGCCCATGTTGGTTAGTTTTTTTTTAGTTGTTGTTTTTTTTTTTGGGGGGGGTTCTTTTTTCTCTTAATCCCTTTACATTATACTATGAGTTTGAGAGACTCTATGTATTGATTAATATATATTTGATTGTTAATTAATCTATTATGTACTCTCAAATGTTTTGTACTAATATTTTTCTTATGTTTTTCTTAAAAATTAATAAAAAGATTTAAAAAGAAAAGAAAGAACAAAATGGCAGCCTCTATTCCTTCGACCTCATGGCAAAAACACAGACAATTGATCACTCTACTTCCACTGTCATTGACCCATTCACGTTTGATGTTTTTTTTGCATATGTTAATTCCTTCCTGACCCACAGTGGTGTATTTTAGTGCAGAGCAGATGGGATGCTCCTCTTGTCAGATATGGGAATTCTGGATATCTAACATTTTCCCTCATGATTATTTGCATGAAGTGCACCCAATCACTGCGTCTGACGACAGGTTCAGGAAGTTGAATGTACTCAGGATCATTCGGGAGCCTGAGGATACTATCAATGAAACATCTGAAGAGATGGCCACACCCAGACTACAAACTTCGGATAGGAGATGCGTGACCACCAGCAGAGGTAAGGTTCACTAGGAAGACCATTTGGTCATTAGGATGCCCAAATTACTGAATCCGAAATTCATAAAGCTATTTTTTCAATGCAATCTGGTAAGTCTCCGGGACTTTATGGTTATCCTGTAGAATATTATAAAAAAATTGGAAAATTGCTTTCCCCATATATGTTGGAGATGCTTAAAGATTCTTTTGTGAAAAGTGATTTACCCTCTACTTTTTATGAGGCTTCTATTTCTTTAATCCTCAAAAAGGATAAAGATCCTACTGACTGTGCCCCATACAGACCTATTTCATTATTGAATGTTGATGCTAAGATTCTGTCAAAGATAATGGCCAATCCGTTGGAGAGTGTTTTGGGTAAAATCATTTTTAAAGATCAAACAGGCTTTATAAAGTGTCGTTATTCTTTTCAAATGTTCGGAGACTATTTAACATTATATATTCGCCCGATTCTAAAACTCCACAATGCGTTGTATGTTTGGATGCTGAAAAAGAATTTAATCGAGTTGAATGGAAATAGCTACTTAATGTCTTAGAAACATTTGGTTTTGGTACACATTTTAATAATTGGATTAAAATTATATATAAAGCTCCTATTGCCACTGTTGTCACTAATAAATTTAGGTCTCCTTTTTTCAGCTATGAGGGGAGTTTGATGGGATTAGTTCTATTATTCTATCTATTCTTTGGGATAATAAAAGACCAAGAATTAGTAAATGTCATTTACAAAAGTTGAAAAGGGGCGGAGGTCTCGCTTTGCCTAATCTAAGAATTTATTATTGGGCTGTTAATTTGCGATACATGTCCTTTTGCTTACATTAGGGTGATAGGAATGATCGGCCAATTTGGGTAAACCTGGAACTGAGAGCTGCGAAGCAGTTTTATTTAACTCCGTTATTAGGAGTTGCTCAACCTATACAATTGGCTAAAGTTGCTAATTTAAAACCTATATCCTGTGGTTAAGCACTCTTTGCAAAATTGGCTCCAGTTCCACAATTTTTTTTTTCATCTTAAAAAATTTGAACTTTGTAGTATAATTTATCGTAATCACTTTTTTAAAGCTTCCTGGAGCGATCCAATTTTTTTTTACTTTGGAAAAATAAAGTATTCTTCTTTAGAGTTATTTAAAGAAGGCAGAATGATGTCTTTTGAACAATTAGTCGATAAATATTCTCTCTCATATTCATACTTTTTTACAATACCTTCAAGTTAGATATTGTTTCAAAAATTCAAAAATATTTAAGTAATTTTCCTTACATATTGGAGGTTGACTTATTCGAGACTATTATGAATAAGAACCCTTCGATGAAAGGTTCTATTGGAAGAATTTATAATTTATTATTACAATGGGATAAGCATCCTTTACGTAAGATTAAACAAGATTGGGAGAAGGAACTCAGTTTGACGTTGATATGGGAGGATTGGACACGGAATCTGAAGCTGGTTAACTCTTCTTCGATCTGTGCTAGTCATTCACTGATTCAAATTAAAATTGTACATCGTTACCATTTGTCGAAGGAGAGACTTGCTAAAATATTTTCCAATGTTGACAAGTATTGTAATAGATGTGAAACTGAGATAGCTACACTGACACATATGTTCTGGTCATGTTCTATATTAAAATAGTTTTGGAAGTCAGTCTTTTCGACAATTTCTAAAGCACTCAGAATCAAGTTACAACCTAATAAATTGACTGTGGTTTTTGGAATAATTCCTCAAAATATCCATGGTATTTCTGTGTCTGACCAATATGTTATTGCGTTTGTTACATTGATAGCTAGGAGGGTCATCTTGTTGAAATGGAAGGACATATCAGCTCCTACCTTGTCACAATGGTTCTCTCAAGTGACGCTGTGTCTTAGTTTGGAGAAAATTAGAAGTCGAACCTTTGAACCTTTATTTGATTTTGAGAAGAGATGGGGCTCATTTGCTCGTTATTATCATTTCAGTTGACTGATAGATTTAATAATAATAATAATAATAATAATAATAATAATAATAATAATAATAATAATAATAATAATAATTGAAAAGAAACATCTGAAGAGGTGGCCACACCCAGAGTACAAGCTTCGGATAGGAGAACCGTGACCAAATTGAATTCTACGCAGAGAGGAGGAATTTCAAATATGGGTGCCATGGGAATGACCAGGACAGACTGTATCGTTACCACTGTGGTCAGGGTTAAGGCTCCAGAGGCTACATTATCATTATGGTCAACGGTGCGCGTGGAATAGTAATGACTTCGGCAGCTTGGCCTGCAGTGATATCATCATCTCAGTTCAGTGAGCTGAGATCCAGAGAAGCAATGACGACATCAGAGTGGTCAGTGACGCGCTTTGAAAATACAGACCATTTTGCATATTGAATACAAGAGCCCGTAACCGTTCTGACGTTCCTGCTTCACACTCAATGTGTCTGTTCGTGTCCGCTGTCTTGCAGTTCCAATCCAGGAAGTGGTTCTCCAGGAGGTCAGAGAGAAGAGTCTGAGTGTGACTAGTGGAGATTTTGGACAGATTCATCAAGTCTGTGTTCCACATCCTTCCCCACCTGCAGAGAAATCTTCGTTGGAATGTTTACACCTATCAGAGCAACAAATAAAATTATTACAAAACCTTTAATAATAATGTGTCCTATTTTAATTTAATACCGACCTGAGGTGTATCACATACTTTTGCATGTGCTGCACTACAACGGGTTAACAACATCTATTTCTGACTGTAATTAATCTGATTTGTGATGCGCAATAATTCTCTTTGTTGTGCACAGCCTGCTCGGAACAACATCAACCTGAACGTTTATTTGCAGCACTATTCACAATATTGTTGAATGTTTAACTACGTTATACGTACGTTTACCTACATGCGCGATGTTTTAACAATTATATTTATTTATTCTGTTCTTTGCGGTATTCGAGATCAGAAAAAGAATCAGCTGTGTAAAGTTGTAAGTGATGGAGACTCGATATTTTTATGCTCCCCAGTGTGTTTCATTATCCACATGATTGAACACAAGCTGCACCTCTTTTCATATTGTAGGTTCTTTTTCCACTACTCCACGGACAATGTCCGGAATTATTTTTGTGTAAGCTAACTTGTACGTGAATTCCTTCACTAAATACCTTGTGTGCACACCGGCTAATATCCCTGACTCTCTCAAATAATGGCAAAGGTATGACTCCGGCAAAGGATTTCCTCATTGCCCCGATTCACTCGCCACGTGTTTCATACAGATTTGCTCACGTTTATATCCGTGATGGTTATTCTTCGAAGTTAATGCTACTAGCACAGACGAAGTGTCAACTTTTATATCCATTCCTTATCAATTCAAATGTCGCATACCTGTGTCACTGACCAAAGGTCATTTGTCTGTCCCATAATACCTTGTTATTGGTTCTGCTCCAAGCCAGCATCTTTTTATTGCCCTCTTCCCATCAAGTGACAGTGGATAATTTATGGCTCTTTGTTCTCAATCAGCAATAAGCTCGAAGCACTCCGGGCGGGCCCCAACCCCAACATTCACAAATATGCATGTTATATCCAATCAAAGAACATCTTGCAAATAACTTTTTATTTGGAAATGATCCCCAGTCCTTCTGATTACTTGCAGTATCATTATGTCTCCTTTAAAGCATTCAACGAACCCAGCATGTCAAGCTCACAAAATGAAGAATAGAGAGTCTTCACAAAACAGCAGCCTCCATCCCCGAGAATGTGGCAGAATCAAAGACAATTAGTCTGTCTGAACCACTGTTCTTGACGAATTTGAGCTCGCTGATTTGTAGATTGACATTATTTCTGGCCAACATCTACCTCCTCTGGATCCAAAGATAGTTATCTGAGGATCACTCTTTTCCTCTATTCTGTTGACTATCCGTTGGATTGCCCTCTTCCTTTCTCCCTATCTCCCCATCTCAAACCACAACCAGCACCACCTCGAACACTCTGACATCTCCACATCATATTATCCCTGAGCAAGAGCTCCCAGAATCTGTGCCGCAATGCTACAGCCTTGAGATTCGACTTACTTCAGAATCTGCAGATACACCAATATCATATATAAATGACACAAATTTGATAGTCGTTACAGCCACAAATCCACCGACACCCCAAATCCGAATGGACCCACAAAATCGAGTGCAACATCAAATCCGTCGAGACACCCGAATACGCGTTCCTCCGCAAGTCCGTGTACACTCCAAAGTCAAAGTACATCCACAAACCTTCGCACGAAATGGCTGCCTCCACCAAAAAATACACGTCACAACTCCAAATCCGCAGCCACTACAACACTGTGAGAACAGCGAAATTCGTAAACATCCCTATATTGGACTACACACCCCTAAATCAATGAGCAACCCCATTTTCTATACACCTGTATATCGGCGGACATATCACTGCATCTGTTCTCATCCCTCAAACCACTGTTTCATCGAGGACACCATCTTAAAAGTGTGAACCCCAATTGGGGAGATGACAGCCCCACATGCACATTCGGGATTCCAGAGCCCCACCAACAAGTATATTGTTAATAGTCCGAAGCGCATTGATTATGGAATCATCCATAAAGGAAACAAACCCGCTTGTACGCCGTATCCGTGGCAATTACTAAATCTGCGGCCATCCCCAAATGCACATGAACCACCAACAGCCAAGGACACCTTTCATTTTACAACAAACCTCAAAAGCTACTCAACCCCCAAATCAGTGCGCACCCCCAAATCATGTTCACCCCCAAACCCTGTGCGCACCCATATTGGCAGTGACTTCCCTAATACTGCGCTATCCCCAATGAGGGTCGCTCCCCAAACCCGCTGACACGCCCGCATGCAGAATAGACTCTTTCAGAGCGACAATCATTTCAAACCCTTTAGAAAATTGTTGCCTCGGCAAGAAAGCACCCGGAAATGCTTTACAACTCCAGATCGACCGGCACACCCAAATCTTTGTGCAACTTCAAACAAGTGTGCACTCCCATATTGAATCACTAAATGCGTGCGTGTCCCCATCTCTGCCGACCCATTCATAAATCTCCAAAATCCCCAAATCAGTGCGCACCCGCTTATTCGAAAATTCACCGATGAGAATCCCGAAAAACATGTTCAACTACAATTCGCCGACAATCTGCGCTGCCGCCAATTCACTGCGCAACTCGAACACGATCACATAGACATTATTATCCCAGTCTCGGAATCATTTCTTATCAACATATTCATAATTAGAAAAATCTTGAGAAACGTGAGAATTCCAAATCCGCGGACATCACAACTGTATGAAAAACCCGAAATCTGTAAACATCCCTATATTGACGTACGCATCACTTAATCTGTTCGCATCCCCAAACCAGTGTGCATCCTTATATTTTCCGACACCGCCCTAAATCTGCACAATCCCAAGCTCCGTGTGTGCCCAAATACGCTGACACCCGCACAAGCATAACAGGTTATCTCAGAGCTGGAATAATTTTTACCGTCCAAATTGGTCGACACGGTCAAATCAGAGTGTAACCCCAAATCCGTGTGCACCCCCATATTCGACAAGACACACCTAGAACTACGAGCATCACCAAACCCATGTGCACAGACCCATCATTTCTCCATTATTTGACGACACATCCCTAACTATACGCAATCCACTAAGCAGTGCGCATCAACATTTTCTGGAACACACCACTAAATCCGTGCATTCCCGATATCCACGGGCACCCCTAAATCTGCCTGACAGAATACATTAGAACAGGAATCATTTCAGACAGTTCATCAAATGGCTGTCTCAACATTGAAGATCCCCGCGCACCTCGTTTGTAATACCAGATCGGCCGACACACCCGAATCTGGATGTAACACCGAAAGAGTGTGCACACCCGTATTTGCCAGCAAACCTCTAACTTGCTCAATCCCTGTCGGTGCGCACCCCCCATTTTTGAGAACACATCCCGAAATCCATGTGCACCACCAAAGCCGTGTGCAGACCCGCAATGGACGTCACTAATTCAGTGCTCTATCCCAAATCCGTTGTGCACCTCAGAAGCACATGCAGATTGGATTATCTTAGAGCAAGGATCGTGTCAAACAGTTCGGAAAATAGCTGCCTCGACGTTAAAAAGCGAGGCCTGAAGTTCGTGTGCAAATCTTGAGTAACAACGTCAAACTTAAAAACACAATACGAACAGATTTTTTTAAAATGTAAGTGCATTGATTAATAAATGAAATAAACTTGAGATTCATCACGATCTTAAATCCAGAAAACCTGCTCGCACACGAGTATGCCAAAGAAAGAATAAATTCAAACACTTCAGAAAATATCTGTCTTCACAATTTTACAGTGCAGTTCAATGTTTAAGTTTAAAGTTCAAAGTTTGAAATTAAATTATTTTAAAGCCTGGATAAATTAAACGACTTTGTGGCTCGTCAAATCCCATATCGATCGACAGCCACAATTTCGTATGCACCGACACATCCCTAACGCTGCCTGCATCCCCAAATCCGCTTCCACCCAATATTGACGTGATTCCACCCAATGCGCACGGACTCCTAAACCCCTGTACAACCATATTTGCCGATACATTCCTAAATCCATGCACACCACCAAATCTGTGTGCAAACCCAAATCCGCTTCCACCTCATATGCATTTCAGATTATGCCAGAGGTAGAATCATTTTCAACCGTTCGTAAAACACTCCCCACCTGAAATGTCCCTCTTCTCCACAGTTACAACAGACAATATCAGCCGCTCCTCATCTTGCGAGACCCCGGCTGCTAGCAACCCTCTTCATAGTCTCTCCCCTCAGAGAATCCGTCTATCAACTCTATCAGTGGGCCACACCGGGACAGCTCAGTTCTCAACTCTGCCACAATCTTCTCTACCAATCCTTTCGGTCAGTTCAACGAAGGACACCACTAGCGAGGACCGTACCCTGCTGACGGAGGCGTCCCGTGCCTCCTACGCATTCTCTTCCTCTTGTACTTAACTGATCAGCTGAACAAATGTGGGGCGCGTCTTACGCGACGGTCAAACTCCCCAAGTGATCAGGTTCAGGGACTGGGCGCCTTTCGTTATCTGGTCCATTCTCAACTGATTCAATTCAGCCGTCCGTATGACCTCTCTGTGCCACAGGCAATTTAGCTGCCCTTTCAGCCGAAAAAAATAGCTGTAGGCGGAAAACTTCTCCCCCTCCTCCTGACACACGCTCCGAAACCCAATCATGAGCGCCACTGGGCTTTCCGTCGCAACGAGATCCTTTTCTAGTGCTTGCATTTAGGCTGCCGGAGTGACAGCGGGATTGTGAGTTTTACGGCTCTCAACAGGTCAGCAGCCCACCCGTTCAAACATTCACCCAATCACTGTCGGTTTACATTATCAGAGGGATGCCACTCATCTAACAACTGAGTGGGCTGCTCCGCCCAAGTCTCATACTCCTTTTCCCCTTCAGCGATGGGCTTCGTTCCTGAAAACAGAGTGACCATATCACAGCTGGGACCTTGAACTTGGGCATTTTTTCCATTTATTTACCAGGGAGTTAACCCAACGTACTCCTCGCTTGGGAGCTAAATAGACTTTCCAAATCACACTGCCCCCTGCCTCGCTTCGTAGAAACAAGAGAACCCTGTCTTTGAGGTCCCCGCCCCCGGCTTCGGGAGTCTGGACTTGCGATTCGACCCGCTCTTCCAGACTCTCCTTTTCACGGAAGTGCGGACAGTCCACGGCCCCGCCTCCTCTCTTGGGGCCCCAATATAACCAGGCAGTTCCACTGCCTTTATGTCGGCGCTGGTCTGAACTAGAACGAAGCTTGTGCCCATTATTTTATCAAATCTCCACCCCACAATCGTAACTTTCCCTACAGTTTAACTGTACTTAAAACTGGAAATAACAATTCACCAGGAGTACGAATATCGATCCCACTCGATACGCTCGCATTCATTGCCAGTAACCCCGTGGATTCACACCACCGCTCAACCCCGGCAGCATCCACACCCCCGCATCGTCATCACTTTACCTGGCCATAGTTTAGCACAGAATTAAACACACAACGCATTGGTTCAATGCAGCATCACAGAGCTTCCCAAATCACGGACCAGCCCCCACAATGGTAACCATTAGGTTCCGTTGGTTTCGTAAGTCAAGGGAAGACAATCTCTGGCCCTGCTAAGCGGGTGAGATGGAGGTTCGAGTCCACCTCGAAAACCCCCGTTTTTTGTGGACGCTGCGTCATTTGTTACCCTGTAACAAATCAGTACCACGAAATGACAGACAATACAGTGCATAAAGTTCAGCTTTATAATTCTTAATTCGACTACAGAGTTAATGAGGAGAAAGCGAAAAAAAAGAAAGGTCCCATTTTAATGAAACAGTCTAATGTGCACTCGTTGGAGATCACGGTTTATCCTTCGCTGATTCTCTTTCTATCTCCACGGCCTTCGTCGGATCATGACTCCATTTCGGCGTCTTCTCTCTTCATGTCCGCCGAACAGAAGACCCAGATCCTCGATCCTCAGAACGTGGGGTGTCACGGGCAATTTTCTCAGCAGCCGAAACGTAACTTGTCCCAACTCATTCCGAACAACCATTTCAATATCCGACTTTTCGCTCTCTGAGTTTTTTTAAAGATCAGGGTGGAATCAAGTTTGAGTAATTTATAAAATTTTAAAAAAAAACAGAGTGGAAAGTGAAAAAAGAGCTCGCATTCTGCGGTTGGAATCTTATCGTCTCTGTGTCTCTGAAACTGTAAACAGACTCACGTAACTGACGTCCGCAATTACTTTTTATGAATTCCATTATTTTATTATAACTATGCGTCTATACAATAATTCAGCATACTTAAACACATGAATGACAAGAATCGTATCTGCTCATTAGCATTTTAGAAGACAGTCACAGTCCTTACGTGATGCAATTTTCTATATTAACTCGAAATTCAGAATCAGTGTACTAGAAATCTTGTGCAACATATTTTAACATTCTATAGAAACGCAGTGTGGAAAGGCAATTTTTCAGATTGCTCCCGAATTATACCGATCTGTCTCCCAAAATACCACATGTAAATTCGTGACTTAAATGAACACTAATCATTAATTTCCCCAATGCTCTATTCTCACTGAATTTGTTAGACTCACATCCAGGAGAGAGACCTGCACATTTCCAACACGTTGTCATGGATTCCACCTGGGCGAATGAAACTGAAAACACAGATTTAAAATGCGGAAAAGAGTCCATGCTCCTATTTTACTTCCTTCAGAAACTTCGCAAACAACTGAAAATCTTAGAATAGTCATTACACAGTAACAGATCACTCCAGCGTAGACATCCTCTTTGCTATCATCTATTTGCATGTGGAGATTTTGATAAATGCTCCTAACACATCTAGCTCTATTACCGCCCCGAGCAGGGTGTTGCACGCACCCAGCACTCTGTATAAACTGCTGTCCTCTGACACCCACCGAAATGCTTACTTCCAATCACTTTAAAATAATGCCTTCTTATATTAGCCATTTCGGAGATGGGGAAAAAAAAAGCATCTAGTCACATATTCTATCAATGCCTCTCATCATCTAGTATACCTCTGTCAATTCACACCTCATCCTCCTTATCTCCGAAGAGTAAAGTTTTGGCTCGGTTAACTTACATTCAAAGGGCATTACCTTAAGTCCAGGCAGTATCCTGGTGTATCCCCCTGCACCCTCACTGAAGCTGCCAAATCCTTCCATTAATAAACTTCTACCTACGCAGAAATAATATCACCAATACTTAGTTGTTTGCCCCAATTTCCCATCCAGACTAAACTAAATTTGCAACCTCCGGCGGATGTAAGTGGATCCAGTGATCAAGCAGATGCCTCCATGAATTAATCTGTTTACCATGGAAAGGGACAGGAAATATGGAGCGTTCAGCTTACAGCGATGCCCGGAAACATGTCAACACTACGATTTAACATGCTAACGAAGAAAGGATTTTGAAGAAACATTGTTGAAATTATGAAACGAACTGACAGACAGGTAGAGATAAGTAAAACTGAAATGATTAACAGACATTCGGATAGTTACATGGATGGACTAGGTGTATCTGGATATGGCTGACAAGCGGGCATGATATAAGCGTAGGTAGGGGCCTTGACTATAAAGACCAGTTGGGCTAAATACATATTCCAGTCTTTGTAATCCCATAAATCTATGATTCAATGGATAAATGGCAGATCTGGCAAATGCACTAATGCTTCACAACATTTGCTCCCATACTCTGCCAACCTGCAACTCGCGTCGCTCGGTATCCGCACAGCAGCCCCTTAATAAACATATATACTTCATTACATTCTTCAGCTGTTTTTTGCACCCCGTCTATATTAGCCCACAAACTTATCATTTGCAAGGTAAAGCAAGCTGTTGTTTGGTAAATGGCAAACGATAGAAGATACTAACTAGGGTCTTTGAATTTGCCTGATAGAGCGAACGACATAATCATTATAACTACAAAGGCTGTTCTCTTGGTGCAGTATCATACCGCAGAGTTTGTCAACAAATTGTGATAGTGTTATGATATGGCAACAATGAATATAGAAATCAGACAAGGTTTTCATAAACAAAGAAATATTTATTTAAACACAGCTCTACAACAAATGAAAAGTAAATAAACGACTAACTTAACCGGAAGTTAACTGCTATATGGCAACTCGTACAGTTCTTAAAGCGATAAATGCGAACACAGTTCTTAAAAGTGGTAAATGCCAAAAGTCCAAATGATTTCACTGCTGATCCCCGCCGAAAAATGCCTTGCCCGAAGGATTTACGACGAAGGAAATAAAAACGGTTTAAATGAACTGATCTTTTTCTTTGGCGAATAACGTTGCACCCAACCCTTTCTGCTTTTACAGCAGGGATTATCTCGGATGCAGGTTACTACCTTCTGAACGAGGATTCAATAAGGTTGCTCCTGTAGTAAACTGCCGACGACACCAACTTTACTCGATCCTTCGGGTTCTCGCAGTTCGATAAATCTTAACTCTCTGACTGGACAAAAACTTGCAGCGTTGTGGCGAAATTGCCGGCAGTACCCTTTGAGACTTAAGACATAAATTAAAACTCCACTTTAAAACAAAACTGCGTCATCAGACATACGCAGCATAAGAAGTCACTGACGAATTAAACCACGAACTGACCTGCGTCACAGCAAAGCTTTCCCGTTTTATACCTGTTGAAACAGGTCATCACATGACCTCTCACTGGCGGGAAAATTACATCACATGACCTCTCACTGGCGGGAAAATTACATCATGTGACCTCTCTCTCTCTCTTTCAATCTTTTTATTAATATTTAGAATATTATGAATGAGATACAATTCAAATAATGGTAAGGGATTACAAATATATAGACTCCCATTATACATAAAGTATTACATAAACAATGAATAGAGCATAAGTAAGTTTCCCAAAACATAAACCGTATAGTATATATATGAACAAGGTAAGTTTAGATATTTCATAATATATAGTGTAAAAAAGAGAAAAAAAAAATCTATCTAAGGAAGTTAGCTAATCTACTAATCTAGTATCAAGAAAAAGAAAAAAAAACAAAGAAGAAAAAAAATAAAAAAAACTTTTAAAAAGAGAAAAAAAAGGCTGTTCATAGTATCTCACGAATATACATAAACATCAATGACGTCAACTCCGATCCTCTCAACATACATACGATTAAAGCTGAAAAAAAAACCAATAAGCCCGGCACAGGGCCATTACATCATATGAAAATATTGAATAAATGGTCTCCATATCTTTTCAAATTTAATAGAAGTATCAAATACAGCACTTCTAATTTTTTCTAAATTTAGACATAACATAGTTTGAGAAAGCCAATGAAATACCGTGGGAGGATTAATTTCCTTCCAATTCAACAGAATAGATCTTCTAGCCATCAAAGTGAGAAAAGCAATCATTCGACAGGCGGAAGGAGATAAGTGAAGTAAGTCCATCATCGGTAAACCAAAAATTGCGGTAATAGGATGGGGTTGTAAATCAGTGTTCAATACCGCCGAAATAATATCAAAAATATCTTTCCAATATTTTCTCAAAAGTGGACATGACCAAAACATATGAGTTAAAGAAGCGATTTCTAAATGACATCTGTCACAAATAGGGTTTATATGAGAATAAAAATGAGCTAATTTATCCTTGGACATATGGGCCCTATGTACAACCTTAAATTGTAATAATGAATGTTTGGCACATATAGATGATGTATTAACTAATTTAAGAATTCTATCCCAATTCTCAATAGGAATAATAAGATTAAGTTCTCTTTCCCAATCATTTTTGGTCTTATCAAAGGGCACTGAACGTATCTTCATAATTATATTATAAAGTTTTGATATAAGCCCTTTTTGAAAAGGGTTTAGTTCAAACAAACTTTCCAAAGTATCTGAAGACAGAGAATTTGGGAACGAAGGAAGAACCGTACTTAAAAAATGCCTAACCTGTAAGTATCTAAAAAAATGAGATCTAGGCAAATTATATTTATTAGCTAGTTGCTCAAAGGACATAAAACAGTTGTCCAAAAATAAGTCGGAAAATCTTAATAATCCCTTAGTTTTCCAAGCCAAAAAAGCATGATCTATAATTGAGGGATGGAAAAAACAATTAGATACAATAGGACTATTTAACATGAATTGAGTCAACCCGAAAAATTTCCGAAATTGAAACCATATACGTAAGGTATATTTAACTATCGGGTTGTCAATTCGCTTCGGCAATTTAGAAAGAGCAAAAGGGAGAGATGTCCCTAAGATAGAACCCAGAGCATAAGCAGAAACCGATTTGGTTTCCAAACTCACCCAATGAGGGCCAAAAGGACCATCCCATTCTTTCAACCAACATATCAAATATCTAATATTAACTGCCCAATAATAAAATCTGAAATTGGGTAATGCCAACCCACCATCCTTCTTTGTCTTCTGTAAGTATATTTTACCTAACCTGGGATTTTTATTCTGCCATATATATGAAGAAATTTTTGAATCAACATTAGTAAAAAAGGATTTCGGAATAAAAATTGGTACCGCTTGAAAAACATATAAAAATTTAGGTAAAATAACCATCTTAATAGCATTAATCCTACCTATCAGAGATAAAGATAATGGTGACCACTTAGTAAACAAACCTTTAATCTGATCAATTAAGGGTAAAAAATTAAACCGAAATAATTCTTTATGGTTTTTGGTAATTTTAATCCCTAAATAAGTAAAAGAATCGTTAGCTAATTTAAAAGGTAAAATACCATAATTTGGGACCTGTTTATTCAAAGGAAACAATTCACTCTTATTAAGATTTAACTTATACCCAGAAAACTCACTAAATTGAGCCAACAATGATAAGACTGCTGGAATAGATTTCTCAGGATTAGAGATGAATAATAATAAATCGTCTGCATATAAAGATACCTTATGAATATCTGTTCCACGATTAATACCCAAAATATCCTGTGATTCTCTGATGGCAATTGCCAAAGGTTCTAAGGCGATGTTAAATAGTAATGGACTAAGAGGACAACCTTGTCTAGTGCCCCGAAATAAACGAAAAAATGGAGATCTTTGATTATTAGTAAACACCGAGGCTACTGGAGTTTGATATATCAGTTTAATCCAAGAAATGAAGGTCGGACTAAAATTAAACTTCTCCAACACATAAAATAAGTAGGGCCATTCAACTCTATCAAATGCTTTTTCCGCATCTAATGATATAACACATTCTGAAGTATTATGTGAAGGAGTATAAACAATATTCAATAATCTCCTAACATTGAAAAAAGAATAGCGATTTTTAATAAAACCGGTTTGATCTTCCGAAATAATTTGGGGTAATACCTTCTCCAACCTAGAAGCCAGCAACTTGGAAAAAATCTTAGAATCCACATTCAATAAAGATATTGGTCTGTAGGATGCACAATCAGTAGGGTCTTTATCTTTCTTCAGTATTAAAGAAATGGAAGCTCTATAAAAAGATTGTGGCAACTTCCCCAATCTAATTGCTTCTTCAAACACCTTGCATAGCCAAGGAGATAGAGTATCAGAAAAACATTTAAAAAATTCTACTGTAAACCCATCTGGACCTGGTGCTTTCCCAGAGTTCATTGAGGAAATAACCCCTTTAATTTCCGCATCTGTAAACGGAGTATCTATTACTGAAATATCATCAGATGATAGTTTTGGAAAATTCAATTTCCCGAGAAAATCACACATGGTATTATGATCCTGAGGGAATTCAGATTTATACAGGGAGGTATAAAAGTCTTGAAAAGACTTATTTATGTCATCATGGTTAACTGTCAAATCCCCATTCTGCTGTCGAACCTTAGTAATCTGGCGTTTAACTGAAACATTCTTCAACTGACTAGCTAACAGTTTTCCTGATTTATCACTATGTATATAGAAATCAGATTTGGTTTTCATTAATTGATTTTCTATCGGAGATGTAAGTAATAAACTATGTTCCATTTGAAGTTCAACCCTTTGTTTATAAAGTTCCATGCTAGGAGTAGTCGAATATTTCTTGTCAATCTCTTTAATTTTATCAACCAGTAAAAGAGTTTCCTTCTTAATGCGTTTTCTCAGACCAGCAGAATACGAGATAATCTGTCCACGTATATACGCTTTTAAAGTGTCCCAAAGTGTTCCGCATGTGATATCCTCCGTGGAATTAGTTGAAAAGAAGAAATCAATCTGTTCCTTCATAAATTTAATAAAGTCCGGTTCTTGCAATAAGGTAGAGTCAAATCGCCATTGTCTAGCATTTAAAGCTGTATCCGTAAAATTAATAGAAAGTTTTAAAGGAGCATGGTCAGAAATAGCTATAATATCATAATTACAACCAATTACCGATGGAATAAAACAAGAGTCAATAAAAAAATAATCAATTCTCGAATAGGAGTGATAAACATGTGAGAAAAAAGAAAACTCTTTGTCATTAGGATGACGAAATCTCCAAATATCAAAAACTCCATTATCAGTCAAAAAGGAGTTAATACAAGTGGCCGACTTATTGGGTAGAGTCTGAATAGTTGTAGATTTGTCCATCAAAGGAATTAAACAACAATTAAAGTCACCACCCATTATTAATTTATATTCATTTAAATTAGGTAAAGAAGTAAATAAGGACTTAAAAAAGTCAGGACAATCCACATTTGGGGCATAAACATTAACCATAGCAACCTTTTTATTACCGAGTAAACCCGTAATTAACAAAAATCTACCATTCGGATCCGAAAGAATATCGTGTTGAACAAATGTAATAGAGGAGTCAATAAAAATTGAAACTCCCTTAACTTTGGCATTCGAATTCGAATGATATTGTTGACCCCGCCAAGACCTAAAAAAGCGATATTTGTCCTCCTTCCTCACATGAGTTTCTTGTACAAAAATAATATGAGCATTAAGTCTTTGGAATACTTTGAAAATCTTCTTTCGTTTAATCGGATGGTTTAATCCATTAGTATTCCAAGACACAAAGTTAATGGTTTGAACCATGTTTCCAAAGTCATCCCTTTGGTATATAAAGGGTTAACCATGTTATAAACTCATGCATCCGGAAGAGGGACAAAAATAAAGAGCGGACCCGGAAGTGACGACATCGTAGACATATTTGTAGTTCATGAACAGCCCAAGTAAAAAAACTAAAACAAATTGATAAGAAAAAAATTAAAAAAGAGAACAGACCAACCCCCACCCCCATATGAAAAAGAAAAAAAGCCAAAATATGGCTAGAAAAAAGAAAAAATGAAACTAACTCTAACCCCATATCAGCGGCAGACCACTCCGTGTTTAACGGATATATATAAAAAACCACCCGAACTTTAAGAATTATGATCACAGTACTAAAAACTACGCTTCTTAATATGCTGAGTTGTAAAGAAAAAGGGAATAAAATCATTAAAAGTTTATAAATCGGGTTATAACCCAAACAAATCAAGAAGTATTTAAACAATGATAAGCGATGCATTATAGGAAGAAGACGAAAAAAGAAGCAATAACGCCATCTTAAACTAAACCAATACTTTACAAAAAACCATTATCTTGATATTAAACAAAAAATTCACTTCGAAAGGTTAAAAATATACCTTCAAGGGAACAAAAATAGTAGACAAAAATATAGTATAGTAGTTAAAGTGTATAAGACAGAGCGATTAATATAACGAAAACACACTTTAACTTAAATATGAAGTATAGGATAAACCTACACCAATAACCAGAGACTAACCCTGGTTTAAAAAATCAAAAACCATCTTTCACGATCAGAATCACTCATTTACTGGAGAGTAGTAACTGTATCAGTAGGGAAGTTCTCTTCCAAATACTTTTTCGCTTCAAAGGTAGACAAAAATACTTTACGCGGAGCATTCGGGGGGGAGATCCTGAGCTTCGCCGGGTATAAGAGCGCAGGTTTTAGATTTTTGTCATAACATTCAGACATCAGAGGTTTAAAAAGCAGCCTTTTTCTCATGATTTCTGGGCTAAAATCCTGGACCAAGCGAAAACAATAATCACGAAATTTAATCATCCCAGCCCTTCGAGCTTCACGAATGAGTTGTTCTTTATCGTGTACGTAATGAAATCGGACGATTACCACCGGGGGCTTATCTGAAACCGTCGGTGATCGACTCCAAATTCTATGTGCTCGGTCAAGTAGCGGAGGGTTTACTGGAAAAACCGACGGAAACGCATCTTTTAGAAATTGAGCAAAGAATTTCGAAGGATCGCCTTGTTCTATGCCGTCTGGGAGACCAAGTATGCGTAGGTTCTGTCTTCTGGACCGATTCTCCAAATCGACACTCTTGGCTTTAAGTGTCTCCACCAATTTAATAGTAGAAATTAAATCCTGTTGCAATTTTTCAATTGTCGAATCTCGTTTCCGCGCTTCCTCTTGCAGCAATGAGATAAGCGCTTGCTGCTGGTTAATTACTGAATCCGTCTTAACCATATAATCTTGAAAAACCTTTATGTCTCGTTGAAAAGCCTGACGTTGTTCCTCAAATTTTTTATCCAAAAGCTCCATAAGCAGTTCATAAGTTAACTCAGTGCGTTGAGGTTGAGCTGGCTTCTTTCCATTACCGTTCGGGTTTCGCCCCGGTTCTCGTCCTTTGGATCTAAGAGCCATTTCTGTTTGCATATCTTCCAAAATTCACGATAAAATCTTAACAATAAGCCCGAGAAAGTAGCAAAAGTCTTTTGGTGTAGGTAACAATAAGTTGAATAAGGGTGATCAAAGGTTAAAATAAGTAAAGATTATGGAGCGGATCTGAAACAGTACTCACTCCATGAGCGTCTCCCGCTGACTCCTGATGTGACCTCTCACTGGCGGGAACTTACATCACCCCATCATCACAAGACCGTTACATCATGCTCACCGGATACTCAATTACATCATGATCATAAGACAGTCACCCACGGGGTATGTAACAAGAGAAATTGAAAGAGAAACCCACTGTTAGTCAAATGACACTGCCGCTATTTACAACATTCGGTGCAAGAGCCTGACCGCAAATATGAGTGATCTGCAATAAATTAACATAATAATAGAGGCAATTCCTGTACACAATCGCAACGAAGACAACTAGTATGAGATCTCTTTTTGCCAATTCTACCTGGTACAGGGGATAGATTTCCAAATTCCACATATTCCCAGAGACAGGATCGCAATCGCCGTTAAATTAATCACAAAGAATTGAAAAGTTATTCCAGCAGAGTGAAAACTGAACCGTTTGACTTGCTGTATTGTTGATATTAAAGACCGATATCAAACAAGATTTCTCACTGGCTGACATGAGACGGAAAGTCCTTCTTGTCCAAAGTCAAATGGCAAGTTCACCGAAGGAGCTGTCATGTTGTTGTTGCTGTAGAGACCCATTATTTTCTAAAGATACAAGCTGCGACATAGACACTATATATGGTAATCCTTCTTTCACTGGACACCATGACTGGCCGTGCAGGTGTTTCACGTGGGAAAGCGTGTGAGTTCCCAAACAAAATATTTATCAGAAACAGATTCTACAATAAAACAACGTGCGACTGGCGACAACAAAAACAGTTGCGAAATGATTTATCAGAGATATATTGAAGGCAGGGGTCTTCTCACAAACACGGAAAGCGCGAGTATAAGTTATTGTTATTTCCAGCGGATATCAACTCATTTCACTTTACCGCAAAGTGTCTTAACCCTTACATACTGTTCGGGTCAAATTTGACCCATTTTGACATTTGACAGCAGTAACAATACCCTAAACGCCACTTTAAGCCGACATTTGATTACTTTTTCTAAAGTGACCTATTAATGTCAGACAGGCGACTTATACATTCTAAATAGACTTGTGGCTCAAAATTTGCTACAAACACTTGTTATGAGGGGATTCTCGGGCCGGGTCATAATTGATCCGGAACAAACTGTGAAGGTATAGAATATGAATAGGTTGCCTGGGTTAAATCCACTAACGGAAATATTGAGAATGCACCACCTGTGGATAAATCACCGCTGTTGGACGTCATTTTCGTCCCAACATTGGACACTCTGAGCCTCGTAAAACTTGCAAAATGATGAAAGAAAAAAGATTAAGTGAACATTGTATGAAAATAACACACCTGGAAGAGATGTTAATGGAGAGAGATGGAGTGGATCGATATGTTATTGGGAGAAATACGAGTACTTCTTGTTAAACAGTGCAGTTCTGTAGGAAAAATGGTATGGAATAAATCTACTTTTACGGAGAGTTTTGTGAAACAGTCTCCTTACATTAATCACAGATGACACTGCTACCCCCATATCGGTTTAGACATTAGACAATAAGTGCAGTAGTAAGCCATTCGGCCCTTCGAGCCAACACCGCCATCCACTGTGATCATGGCTGATCATTCACAATCAGTACCCTGTTCCTGCTTTCTCCCCATATCCCTTGACTCCGCTATATTTAAGAGCTCTATCTAACTCTTTCTTGAAAGCATTGGCCTCCACTGTCTTCTGAAGCACAGCATTCCACAGATCCACAACTCTCTGGGTGAAAAGTTTTTCCTCAACTCCGTTCTAAATAGCCTACTCATTATTCTTAAACTGTGGCTTCTGGTTTTGGACTCCCCCAACATCAGCAACATGTTTCCCGCCTCTAGCGTGTCCAATCCCTTAATAATCTTATATGTGTCAATCAGATCCCCTCGCATACTTCTAAATTGTGTATACAAGCCCAGTCGCTCCAATCATTCAACATATGACAGTTGTGCCGTCCCGGGAATTAACCTCGTGAACATACGCTGCACTCCCTCAATAGCAAGAACGTCCTTCCTCATATTTGGAGAACGAAACTGAACACAATACTCCAGGTGGGGTCTGAACAGGGCCCTCCACAACTGCAGAAGGAAATCTTTGCACTTATACTCAACTCCCCTTGTTATGAAAGTCAACATGCCGTTAGCTTTCTTCACTGCCTGCTGTACCTGAATGCTTATTGTCAGTGACTGATGAGCAAGGACACATAGAATTCCTTGTACTTACCCTTTTCCTAACTTGACACCATTCAGATAGTAATCTGCCTTCCTGTTCTTGCCACCAAAGTGGATAACCTCACATTAATCCACATTAAACTGCATCTGTCATGCATCTGCCCACTCACCCAACTTGTCCAAGTCACCCTGCATCCGACTGACACCCTCCTCATATTTCACTCTGCCGCCCAGCTTTGTATCATCTGCAAATTTGCTAATGTTACCTTTAATCCCTTCATCTAAATCGTTAATGCACACTGTAATGTATAATGTATAAGACTGCAGTCCCAGCACCAAGCCTTGCGGTACCCCACTATCACTGCCTGCCATTCTGAAAAGGACCCTTTAATCCCCACTCTTTGTTTCCTGTCTGACAACCAATTTTCTATCCATGTCAGTACCCTGCCCCCAATACCATGTGTTCTAATTTTCCCCACTAATGTCTTATGTGGGACCTCATCAAAGGCTTTCTGAAAGTCCAGGTACACTACATCCACTGGCTCTCCTTTGTCCATTTTCATAATTACATCCTCAAATAATTCCACAAGATTAGTCAAGCAGGATTTCCCCTTCGTAAATCCATGCTAACTCGGACCGATCCTGCCACTGCTATCCAAATGTACCGCTATTTCATCTTTTATAATTGACTCCTGTATCTTCCCCACCACAGATGTCAGGCTAACTGGTCTATAATTCCTTGTTTTCCCTGTCTCTCCTTTCTTAAAAACTAGGATAAAATTAGCTACCCTCCAATCCTCAGGAACTGATCCTAAATCTATAGAACATTGGGAAATGATTACCCATGCGACCATGATTTCCAGAGCCATCTCTTTAAGTACCCTGGGAACTGAAGTACCACCAGGCCCTGGGGATTTATCAGTCTTCAGTCCCATCAGTGTACCCAACACCATTTTCTGCCCAATCTGTATTTCCTTCAGTACCTCCGTCACCCTAGGTCCTCTGACCGCTGTTAGAACTGTCTGTGTCTACCCTAGTGAAGACAGATCCAAAGAACCTGTTCAACCCATCTGCCATTTCCTTGTTCCCCAGCATATATTCACCCATTTCTGTCTTCAAGTTCCCAACTTTGTATTTTTTTCCCTCTTCATATACCTAAAGAAGCTTTTACTATCCTCTTTATATTCTTGGCTAGCTTACCTTCGTACCTCATCTTTGCTACCTGCATTGCCTTTTTGGTTATCTTCTGTTGCTCTTTAAAAGTTTCCCAATTTTCTGGCTTCCCACTCATCTTTGCTATGTTATACTTATTCTCTTTTAATTTTCTACTGTCCTTGACATCCCTTGTCAGCCACGTTCGCCCCTTACTCCCCTTAGAATCTTTCTTCCTCTTTGGAATGAACTGATCCTGCACCTTCCGTATTATTCCCAGAAATAGCTGCCATTGTTGTTCCATTGTCATCCCTGCTAGGGTATCCTTCCAGTTAACTTTGGCCAGCTCCTCCCTCAAGGCTCCATAGTTGACATTAGAACCGTAGTATTACCTTTGCGACATGCTACTTTTAGCTCTTGATTCAACTTGCACCCTATGTACAGGTTATTATTTGGGGGCCTGTAGATAACTGCCATTAGGGTCCTTTTGCCCTTACAATTTCTCAGTTCTATCCATACTGACTCTACATCTCCTGATTCTCTGTCACCCCTCGCAAGGGACTGAATTTCATTCCTCACCAGCAGAGTCACCCCACCCCCTCTGCCCACCTGTCTGTCCTTTCGATAGGACATATACCCTTGAATATTCATTTCCCAGCCCTGGTCCTCTTGCAGCCATGTCTCTGTTATTCCTACTTGCCAATTTTCAACCGAGCCTCAAGCTCATCCACTTTATTTCTCACACTTCGTACATTCATATATATTACTGTTTATCCATTACTCCCCTCACTTCTCACACCGACCCCTACTCCACTTGGCCATACTCTCTGATCCCTTCCTGAGCTTTCTGCCCCTTTAATTCTGTTGTCCTTCGTAACTTTTCTTATTCTCTCTTTTCCTTTAACTACATCCTTATATTTCCAGTTCGTCTCCTCACCCCCCACTTCCCGTGTTTAGGTGTGATGACCTTCGAGATACATAACTAATGTAATCGTTTACCAAGTTGTTTATCATCCAGACCGACCACTGCTTTTGCACCAAACCGATCTGAAAGCAGTTGTGAGCACTCCCCTTCCAGGAAAAGATTATTGAATTCAAAAATCAAATTAACTGTCCTCCCTTAATCTCAGAATCTTAATTCATTTCGCCTATTCTTACTACTGATAATTATTTGAGAGTGATAGTGCACGTTGTAAAAGTATTGAGACTAAGGATTATTTTATGTGAAACGCACCAATTATGTGTCATGGAGAAAGAATGTACAACGTTCTCGTTTGAAGGTGTGAATAAACAAAATTAAACATAGTTGTTATTTTGTGATTCCACCGAGGAAGCGATTTTAATTGCACGATGACGAAATTAATACAAATGAAAACAATTCTGAAGTGTTTGTTCAGTGGACTGTCACTGATGTGACTGACCACGTGGTATGATTAATTGTCAGAGTGCCCGTTCCTCTCCTCCATAAGAACTTGCAAAGCAAACAACAGTAGATATCGGCAGTTGGACTATTTTCAACTGATCACCAATTCAAACAGAAAATGGGATATCCAGCAATTTACTACATCGCGAGTATTTACTATCCTGTACTAGCAGCGACTGGTATCCCTGGTAAGTAACTGGATTTGGTTACTGCTGTATGTGCGTGGTGCCTCATCTGATGAGTGTTTGAAACGTATTTGGGTTTAAATATGTATTTTAATTTATTCTTTCATTTTTCTCTCGAAGTGTTACTCTATTCTGGTATCCGATCATTTGGTCAATATTAACAAGTGATTGAGTGTTAATATTGCTACAGTTCTAGCATTTTACCTTACTCCAACTTCCAGTATCCCCATCAGGTATTGTTTTGAATCTGATTCTGCATCAACATTGAGACTCCCACGATTACTAACATCAAAACAAAATCTTAATCATCGTTACAGCTCTCTCTGCGAGACCCTGGCTTTTCGGCGTCGCGGGTTTTTTTTAAAAATCTCTGATATGTATATTTTTTCTGTTTATTTGTCTTTGAAATTGCCACAATAACGTGCAAAACTTCTCCGTTTTAGAACATAGAACATTGAACAGCACAGCACAGACAGGTTCTTCGGCCAACAATGTTGTGCCGGCCCTTAAACGCTGCCTCCGATATAACCCGCCTCCACCTTAAATTCCTCCATATACCTGTTTTTCTGCGTCCTTCTTCCTTAGGCGGGTTTTAATTTAGATAAAATATGATATATTGTATTTCTTACATCCATCTCACAACGTGAGAATGCCATTTTTTTCTATTGCGTCTCGGTCCCAATGTACAAATTCAACATTATTTGCCACCTGTAAATCAAAGAATCAATTTAGCTCTGCCGTCGCTCCTCTCCAAAATGTTATCTCCGAAGAAGCAGCTTCCACGAGCGCATTTTATGGCCGCAATATATAAAACCTTCAACATTCTCAGCTATAATCATGGGTCTGTCTAGATCAGGGGGTCGATAAGCAGGCGATTGGAAAACCTACTGTCAACTGCAAAGCTGCGGTTCAACTGTTACTCGGTTGCGTCGTTATCATCCAATCGTAGGACAGTGATGGAGCCTGTGCGAACAATATTTCCACTCTCGGAATCGAGGGCCGCCTGATCCCGCATACGATCAGATGTCTGAGGCTCACTCAATCCGATACAACACATTTATTTGCACCTATATCAAGTAAAAATTTCAGGGATTTTGCGCATGAACCTAACTCGTCTTTGGTTTCTTGCAGTTAATTTAGTGGCGATTGTGATCCTGTCTCTGGGAAACTGCGGACTCTCTAAATGCATCTCCCGTTACCTGTTGGCAATGGCAGCAGCTGATTTAATGTGTGTTATTATTGCTGTTGTACTCGGTGATATAAATAATATTTATATGTATTCCCTTACTTTGCTCATTACACCGGTTTGCGCCATGACTCTTGTCCTGAGGCTCGCAACCATGGACTGTTCTGTTTGGCTCACGGTGGCTTTCACGTTCGATCGCTGTATTGCAATCTGCAGTCAAAAGCTGCGGGAACGATACTGCACCGAGAGGACGGCGACTATTGTGATAGCCATTGTGTGTTTAGGATGTTGTGCGAAAAGTGTTCCATTCTACTTTGCGGTAGAACCTGACATTATCATTGACAACATACCCTGGCGATGCATTGCGAGAGTGGAATACCGAACTTTACCAACATGGAAAGCATACCAGTTGTTTAACACTATCACTACACCTTTATTGCCGATCGATTTGATTCTACTTTTTAATGCTTTAACAGTCAGTCATATTATCGCGGCAAACAGAGTTCGCCGGGGGCTCAGGAACAGCAGAGAGAAAAAGAATGATCCAGAGGTGGAGAACCGGAGAAAGTCAATAATTTTATTGTTCACTCTGTCAGCCAATTTCATATTGTTGTGGATCCCCTATATTGTATATACTATGAACTGGCAAGTTCAGAATTATTCTTACACTGACAGATATTTGAACACCCCGACATATATCCTGCAACAGTTTGGGTTGATGTTGCAGTTTCTCTCCACCTGCACCAACACGTGTATCTACACTCTGACACAGAGGAAATTCAGGAAGCAATTGACGTATGGACTCAAACATCTGCTCAGATTAAGTGGTCGGCTCTGTAGATAAAACGCATGTCCGATTGTAAAGTTTGTTGGGAGTTCAAATAAATGGTGATATCATTCAGATTTCCGGGAAGTTAACCATATTTTCATGTAGCCTGGTGAGAGAACGTTAATAACCTGACATTACCGGTTCGTTCAGCAAAATTAACTCAATTAACTTGGGCAGATGTGCCAACGAATGAAGACTCGCTAATGAGATCTTCACGTGAGCAGAGACTGCATTGAAAAATTCCAACCACCCACGTGATGCTGGTGTGATTTTTCTTCCATTGCTACAGGTCCATTACAATTCACAGATTAGCGGTTTCTAGCACACGAGTGGACTTTCTCGTTGAGAACCTGAGCAATATGTCGAGAACATGGAAAGCCCGTGACGGTTAAAGTGAGCTAGAATGATTGTAACATCCATTGCATTGGTGCTTTTAGAATGCCTTTCCGTTCTGGAAAAGCGTTGTCCCTTACATAAACGGAAGTTTAATAACGATACTATCGTCTGACCCATAAATGGACATGCTTAGCAGCTGACTTCAATTGGGTGTTATGCAGCTGCGGCGTGTAAATGCAAGCAGGTTTGTCTTCCACTGAGGTTTGGTGCTTACACCCAATCTAGAACCATGGTAATTCTAAGATAAGAGCCGCTTATCTTTGGAAGGATGTGCTGAAACTGGAGAGGGTTCAAAGGCGGTTACTAAAATGGTTCCAGGATTGAATGGCTTATCAAATAAAGAACATTTAATGGCTATCACTACAGCTTTATTCCCAATTGGTTTGATTCTATTGGTGAAAGTAATATTTGTAATGTTGTTTCGCTTAGGAAGCACGCGGCTCTTTTTGAAAACTGGTTTAAAGTGCCTGGTAAACGAAACTCTCATTTGACGTGTGTTAGGTACCCCGTAACTGGGTTTACAGAGCAGCAGAAATAGAAGGATCCGTTGGAGTCTGGTGGTACCAAAAAACTAAAGGTGTTTATTAGTAAACTATACAATACAGTATCAAAAATGCAAATATACATATAAAACAGGTTAGCAATAATAAACATAGAAGTGTAGGAATAATAATCAACAATAATAAACAAGCTCTATCAATGTCTAGGAGTAAATGAATTGTTATAGAAGAATATAAAGTTCAGTTCAGTCCATGTGTGCAGAGGTAGTTATGGTTTTGCTGCAATCGTTGGAGAGAGAGAGAGAGAGAGAGAGAGAGAGAGAGCGAGAGAGATTGACCAGCTGCAGCCAGCAAACCTTCTGTTGTGTTCTGATTTCGTTGTACCGTTGTGGTCATTCGGTTATGAATGGACATGAGTGGACACACACACGTCCCCACCGGCCCTGCCGTCACACTGTGAGCTTTGTTGACCGATCTCCTGATTCGGTCCTCGAAGCCCCCACCTTCCTGTGGGTGCACAACACTCGGTCAGTGTCCACTGGTGTGTCTGAGGGTGTCTCCCCACACCTGTCTTTTATCCCCATTGACGGGGTATCAGCCATCCGTCAACTCAGAATGACCATGTCCATCAAATCAGGCCACACCTGCTGTCTCCTTAGGAACGTTAACGAGCAAAGTAACGCCCTTGTAGCGAAAGGTAAACAATCCAGGAAGAAGCCATAATACATAAATCAACTGTGTCTCTCTCTTATCTGTAGCAGATGTTCCTACCTCTGTGATTCATCTCTCTCTCAATAGCAGCATAGCAATAGCAATAGTTCATAGTTCTCAAAAGGTTAACTCTGCACCCCATTTCCATCAGGTCTGTTCAGCACTCATAACACCTGTAAATGGACATGTTCAGCAGTCTGACTCCGTGGAGTTCTTATCAGAAATTAAGTTGGTGAGTGAAGCTTCTCTGTACAATCAAGCATCGCTAAATAACGTTGTATTCTCGGGGGGTAGGAGAAGTGATTGATCTCATCGAAGCTTTTGATTCTACCAAATACACCGCACCGAAAACCAGATGTACAGAAAGTTCCTGACTTTCTTCACCGCCGATGTAGTCTGCTGTCTGAACCTCTGGTTTCTTCCTCCTGAAACCAATAATCAGCTCCTTGGGTAACAGGTTGTTATTGTGTTTATTTTAGTGTTGTTGTTTATTTCATCTCCCTGCTATGGTTGCAAGGACGAGGCTGAGGATGAACCCTAGCGCAGGACAGAGGCGCGGAGGCAGAGTTGTGAGGCGTTAGCACCGTGGCGAACGGGGAACCGGTATCCAGCAGAGTCTTTACACGGAGACAGTGTTTACGTAGAGTATCCAGGGAATGATGCTGAGCTTAGAACTGGCAGTCCTAAGGAATCAGGAAACCAGGTTTACTCACACTAGAGTCGACCAACGAACTGGCAAAGCATGGCTGTGACGCCCGAGTTTTACCCTATTTTCGCTAATGAGAACCATGTGTTCTGTAATTAGTGGAACTGAGAATGATTGGCAATCAGAGGAGGGGATTAATGCCCAATTAAGGAGGTAATAGCAAGATGGGGAATTGCCAGACGGGTCCATGATAGTACCGAACCCCCCCCCCTCCCGCCCCTTCAGCGGGAGCCTCCAGGCGATCCTCCAGGCTTGTCCCGATGGTCCGGATGGAAGTCTTGGATGTGAGTGTAAACTGAAATTTACCAGACCAGATAACTACACCACAAACAAGTCTTTATTTAATCTTTCACCCGTTTATTTGTTCGAACTCAGCCGGCGAGAAAGGACTCGGAGCCGATCATCAGGAAGACTGAGTATCTCTCTCTCTCTCTCTCCCCGGCAGCTCGCAACGAGCTTTCTGTCTAACACTCAGAAACATGACAATTTATAGAACTGGCGGAACAAAGAACAGTCGGTTCCATGGACATTCCCACCAAATCAGTTACAGCAAAACTTAATTAATTAGATAAGAGTGTACACTAAATCACAGGCTTTACTTACAGACAAATTCTAGCTTCATCAGTAAAACTTCAACAGACAAAGGTGGGAGTATAGATCAATGACGTCACATCGTGGGGCATGATGTCGGCAACCTAGGGCTAAGGGTAAAACCTTCAACCAGGTCAGTCCAGTTTCTGGTGTAAGTTTGGCCAGCTGATCATTCACGGTACTATTGGCTGGTTCCACTATGCCGGCTGCTTTCGGAAGGCAGGTGCAGTGGAACTGCTGTTTTATAGCAAGTTCTTTACAGACTTCCTCATTTATTTTGGCTACAAAATGTGGCCCATTGACCGAGTTTATCATTTCTGGAAGTCCACAGCGAGGAATTATTTATTTTAGAAATATTTTCACAACAGTCATAGTGGTATTATTAGTTGTAGGAACAGCTTCAATTCATCTGTTAAATGCATCTACTGTCACTAAGCAATACTGATAACAATGTACTCTAGGAAATTCTATAAAACCAAGCTGTAAACAAGAAAAAAGGCCCGTCAGACAAGGGAGTAGATCCGGAAACACAAGGCACTTGTTTTCCAACATTCATCCTTTTACAAATTAAACATGCTTTGGCTCGCTCTTCAAGTCAAGTCAATTCACTTTTATTGTCATTTCGACCATAACTGCTGGTACAGTACATAGTGAAAATGAGCAACGTTTTTCAGGACCATGGTGTTACATCACACAGTACAAAAACTGGACTGAATTATGTAAAAAAAACACAGAGAAAGCTACACTAGACTACAGACCTACACAGGACTGCATAAAGTGCACAAAAACAGTGCAGGCATTACAATAAATAATAAACAGGACAATAGGGCAGTGTGTCAGTCCAGGCTTCGGGTATTGAGGAGACTGATGGCTTGGAGGAAGTAACTGTTAAATCGTCTGGTCGTGAGAGCCCGAATGCTTCGGAGCCTTTTCCCAGACGGCAGGAGGGAGAAGAGATTGTATGAGGGGTGCATGGGGTCCCTCATAATGTTGTTTCCTTTGCGGATGCAGCGTGTAGTCTAAATGTCGGTGATGGCGGGAAGAGAGACCCCGATGATCTTTTCAGCTGACCTCACTATCCGCTGCAGGGTCTTGCGATCCGAGATGGTGCAATTTCCGAACTAGGTAGTGATGCAGCAACTCAGGATGCTCTCAATACAACCCCTGTAGAATGTGATGAGGATGGGGGGTGGGAGATGGACTTCCCTCAGCCTTCGCAGAAAGTAGAGACGCTGCTGGGCTTTATTTGCAATGGAGCTGGTGTTGAGGGACCCGGTGAGATTCTCCGCCAGGTGAACACCAAGAAATTTGGTGCTCTTAACGATCTCTACCAAGGAGCCGTCGATGTTCAGCGGGGAGTGGCCACTCTGTGCCCTCCTGAAGTCAACAACCATCTCTTTTGTTTTGTTCACATTAAGAGACCGATTGTTGGCTCTGCACCAGTCCGTTAGCCGCTGCACCTCCTCTCTGTAAGCTGACTCGTCATTCTTGCTGATGAGACCCACCACGGTCGTGTCATCGGCGAACTTGATGATATGGTTCGAGCTGTGTGTTGCAGCACAGTCATGGGTCAGCAGAGTGAACAGCAGTGGACTGAGCACACAGCCCTGGGGGAGGCCCCGTGCTCAGTGTGATGGTGTTGGAGATACTGTTCCGATCCGGACTGACTGAGGTCTCCCAGTCAGGAAGTCTAGGATCCAGTTGCAGAGGGAAGTGGTCAGGCCCTATAGGCTCAGCTTTCCAATCAGTTTCTGAGGGATGATTGTGTTGAATGCTGAACTGATGTCTATGAACAGCATCCGAACGCATGTGTCTTTTCTGTCCAGGTGGGTGAGGGCCAGGTGGAGGGAGGTAGCAATGGCAGCATCTGTTGAGCGGTTGGGACGGCACGCAATCTGCAGGGGGTCCAGTGAGGGGGGCAGCAGGGTCTTGATATGCCTCATGACGAGCCTCTCGAAACACTTCATGATGATGGATGTGAGTGCAACGGGACGGTAGTCATTCAGGCAGGACACTGAGGACTTCTTCGGCACGGGGACGATGGTGGCGGCCTTGAAGCACGTTGGAACGGTTGCGCTGCTCAGGGAGATGTTGAAGATGTCAGTGAGAACATCTGCTAGCTGGTCTGCAGGTGATGTTGTCCTGTAATTGGTGATGTCCTGGATGCCCTTCCACATGCGCCTCGTGTCGCCGCTGTCCTGGAAATGGCTGTGGATTAGCTGGGAGTGTGCATGCTTTGCAGCTGCTTTCTGGAAATCAGGGTGCCAGCAAGATTGTAATAATGTAATAACCATTCAACCATTCCCTCCTTGCCCAGCCGTGTACAATTATGTACATAATCTATCAAAATAGGTAAGAACACAGAGGGAACACAGGCCTGACCTGCAGAGGTCACCCATAAATTGTTCTGAGGTTCAAGGTGGCAAACCATGTGGGACCATAGTTCGAGCTCTCCTTCAGGGGCGTCCTCCTGAAACGTACGTATCTCCCCCATGTCTGGCATGCCCGTCCTTCGATTTTGTCTAATAGGAGCTTGCTGGGTTCCCGAGGTGTCTAAAAGTGTGGGATTCGAAGCTGTCTGTCTAGCTGCTGCATCAGCCCTGGCATTACCTTTAGATATCTCAACAGATACCCCAGTATGGGCTGCACAATCCAAAATAGCCAAAACTCGAGGTAGCTGTAGAGTGCTGAGTAAATTGTTTGCAAAGGTAGGTTAAAATGGGGTAGCCAAAACAAGTCAGGAAACCCTCAAAGCTCCGTAGTCTGTGCATAACGGGAGTCTGTGTAAAAGTTCTCATTTAAATCTGTTGCTAGGATACAGGCACGAGTCAGAGTGAACAGCTCAGCCTTCTGGGCGGAAACAGCTGTTTCGAAAGAGGCTTACGTCACTGTCCGTCATTATCGAATAGCCAGAACATCGTTTCCTCACTGGATTACCAGAGACCTTCCATCCTCATAAAACGTTGCCTCCGGCTTGAGGGGGTAATGCGGAAGGGGTGGGAGAGTCTGTCCTTCGTTCACGGTGATCCAAACAGGGGGGTGAATTTGGTGCGGCCGACTTCATGGACTGAAATTGTCCGGAGATGTGGTACAACGTCTTGGGTTCAGTCAATATTAAAAGCGTGTCTTACCAGATGTCCTGTCTTCGCCTCTGACTCCTTCCCGTATCGGAATTGGTCCACGGCCAAGTCTTGCCAGTCTCCCCTGGTGCTAGAGGCTTGTTTCGTCAGGGTGTAGGCAAGAAACCCACGCTCTTTAGCTTGAACCCCGGGCAAATCCTATCGTTGGTATGGGGAAGCACCAATCCTGTCTGCCACCGAGGGAAACCTGGACCTTCGGCCAGTAATGCACTGCCCTCTTTTCCTTTAACCTCTCCCGTCATCTTTTGAGGCTTCCAGGGTGCATACACAGGAATCACTGAGAGCTGTCCCTCCTCCGCTGCTCCTGGATTAGGCAGCATTCGGGTGGGCAATTGTCTCTGTGGAGCCATTAACTCTGGGGTTTTAGTGGATTCTTCCCTCCCTGTCTCGGAATAATCCTCTGTATTCCCTTTCTGAATCTGAGGATATAGACAGCCTCCCCTTCCCCGCTGCCGCTGTTTTACGCGAGTGGCCACCGTATCTGAGTACTGGGAGGATTGGGGTTCGGGAGCACTGGGTGCACTCGGCCCCTGGTAAGGTGGGGGGAGTACGGTGAGTGCCCACTCCTCATCACGGTCACCGTCCTCAAACAGGATCGGTATCCCAGACATGGGTTCGGGATCCCTTGTTTCCCTGTCAGTTCGAACTTTAGACTGACGTTCCTGCCCTTCTCTCCTATCTAGGCCGGCCTTGGTTTGCTGACGTTGTTTTTCCTGCTCTCGCTTTCGACGCCCATTCACCCATTCACACTCCGCCTTTAGCGTCTCTCAACCTTCTACAGTACGTACCTCTCTCACTTTGTCACACGCATCACCCCTCCAACTTGCTCATCATGTACTGTTCCACTTTGCATCTGCCTTATCCTTCCATTGCCTTTTCAACAATTTCCACTTCTTCCCACAGTTCATCTTCCATATCAAATTTACTGCTTGTTCTCAAGAGGTGATATCGCAGGCTCCCGCTCAGTGGCCACATTTCCCCCCCAATCTTTTTATTCAGCGCTGCAGTCAACATTCACAAATCTTTTTCCTTGTCTGGAAAACTCTGACACACATTGTGTAGGGCTGCTCTCGGCCCACTCGTATCACTCGACTCCATGCCCTCTAAGTAATTTACCCGGCACGAAGCCTCCTGCTCAATTAACAATCAGATAAATTTACCCAGCAGGCACCACGTGCTGAATTGATAAATTTACCCAGCACGTCTGTCTCCTGCCCAGTTACTGAAATTAACCCGGTACCGCCTCCTGCTCAATTAATAAAATTTGCCTACTTTCTACAAGTCTTCCGACAGATACTTTCCCGATCCTATCAAGGTATGCAAGCAGCCCTCGGCGAGGAACCGTGCCTCCAAAGGAACTGACGGAGAGCGACAAAAGGTGAAATACCCGTTGGGCACCCGGTCGGTCTCCGCAGTCCCCGGAGTGGTCTGGCCGCTTACTCAGTCTGTCTGCTTCGCACTCTCTGTATTGGGATCCTGTTCGTGACGCCCAATGTTAAAGTCGAATCTGAATAAAACTCGGGAGACCAGTGCCTCTAGGCACCACAGTTTATTGGATTCTCTTGCAAGAGTTTGAGACCCAGTTATCAAAGGGAAGGCATGTCAGTGCTGCCAACCATCTGACAAGTGGACTCTCTCAGTCAAGTTACAGCAGTAATATTTATACATAGTAAGTCCCATACGTAACTGTTGCAAGCTGCTATTAGAACCAAGTCTGTTAGTGCAAAACTTAAGGTCTTAGATAACAGAGTGCACTAACTCAAGGCTTGAATATAGACGGATATACAGTCCAGTCCTTATCAGCTATTCCCTTTGCAAGGACCTGACTTCATTCCAGACAGATGTTCATTGCTGTCCTTATCAATGAGTGCTTACTCAAACACGGGTACAATATACATTATCAAATTCTCAATGTCCCTCTGACAATTAAAAGGAAACCAGTATAAGCCGTTTACTTTCTTAACTGCTGAAGACAGAGTTTACTTTTGTTCAAAAATTCCTATTCAGTCCCACTTATTCTTTTAGCTGGAGGTTACTTGGGTTCAAAATGATTTTTTATATATCCGCATTTCCTCAGAATGGTTTCTCCCCAGTGTGAGTTTGCTGACGTCTCGAGAGCTGAGATGAACGACTGAATCCTTTCCCACATTCAGAGCAGACGAACGGCTTCTCCCCAGTGTGAACTCACTGATGTAACTTCAGTTGAGATGACTGGGTGAATCCTTTCCCACATTCATAGCATGTGAATGGTTTCTCCTCACTGTGATCTAACAGGTGCGTTAATAGACTAAAACGCCGAGTGAATCCTTTCCCACAGTCTGAGCAGGTGAACGGCCTCTCCACAGTGTGAACAAACTGATGTTCTTTCAGATGAACTGAATCAGTGAATCCCTTCTCACATTCTGAGCAGATGAATGGTTTCTCCCCAGTGTGAATTTGCTGGTGTCTCAGGAGTTGAGATGAACGAATGAATCCTTTCCCACATTCTGAGCAAGTGAATGGCTTCTCCCCGGAGTGGACTCTCTGATGTAACTTCAGTTGATCTGACTGAGCAAATCCCTTCCCACATTCAGAGCATGTGAACGGCTTCTCCCCGGTGTGGACTCTCTGATGTAACTTCAGTTGAGCTGACTGGGTGAATCCTTTCCCACATTCAGAGCATGTGAACGGCTTCTCCCCAGTGTGTACTCGCTGGTGGCTGTGTAGGCTGGACCAGTGAGTGAATCCCTTCCCACATTCTGAGCAGATGAATGGTTTCTCCCCAGTGTGAATTTGCTGGTGTCTCAGGAGTTGAGATGAACGAATGAATCCTTTCCCACATTCTGAGCAAGTGAATGGTTTCTCCTCAGTGTGAATTTGCTGGTGTCTCAGGAGTTGAGATGAACGAATGAATCCTTTTCCACATTCTGAGCAAGTGAACGGCTTCTCCCCGGTGTGGACTCTCTGATGTAACTTCAGTTGAGCTGACTGGGTGAATCCTTTCCCACATTCAGAGCAAGTGAACGGCTTCTCTCCAGTGTGGATTCGCTGATGCTCCTTCAGTTGAGCTGACTGGGCGAATCGTTTCCCACATTCAGAGCATGTGAACGGCTTCTCCCCAGTGTGAACTCGCTGGTGTCTGTGTAGGCTGGACGAGTGAGTGAATCCCTTCCCACAGTCAGAGCAGGTGAATGGCCTCTCCCCAGTGTGAACTCGCTGATGTACCTTCAGTTCAGATGACCGAACAAATCCTTTCCCACATTCAGAGCAGGTGAACGGCTTCTCCCCAGTGTGAACTCGCTGGTGTCTATGTAGTGTGGACGAGTGAGTGAATCTCTTCCCACAGTCTGAGCAGGTGAATGGCCTCTCCCCAGTGTGAACTCGCTGGTGTCTATGTAGTGTGGACGAGTGAGTGAATCTCTTCCCACAGTCTGAGCAGGTGAACGGCCTCTTCTCAATGTGAACTCGCTGCTGTTCATACAGTTGAGATGATTGAGTGAACCCGTTCCCCTATTCAGAGCAGTGGAATGGCTTCTCCCCGGTGTGAACTCATTGGTGTCACTGTGGTCTGTTTGAGCGTGTGAATGTCTTCCCACCATCCGAGCAGGGCAATGCCCTCTCACTGGTGAACTTTAGGATATATCTTCAGCATCGACAATGGAACAAATTGCTTCTCACTTGCAGAATAGGTGGTGCATCTCACTCTGGTGTGAACTTGCTGATGTATCTTCAGGCTGGATGACTGAGTAGTTCCCCTCCCTCACACAGAGCAGGTGAATGGCCTCTTCCCACGGTGAACTCACTAGCGTGTTTGCGGGGAGGCTGTGAGTGAATCCCTTACCACACTGAGAGAAGGAGAATGATACCTGACTACGATCAATTCTCTGGCAATTCAGAAAGTCAGAAGTTTTGAATCCCTTGTAGTTTTGAAGTTTTGTATGCAGTTGAAGAACTGATCTCCAGTGAACAAATGCTGGTGTGTTCACAGCACCCCGGTTCCAGTGGATTTCACTGATTTACAACAGAAAACTTGATTTCAGAGACAAAACACAATACCAGATGGTATGAGATAATGCTTCATCTCCATGGATTGACAACAGATGTGTTGGTGATGCAAAGAAAATATTTGGTCACTCCTTAAATATCCAGAGTCAGCAAAACTGATGTGTTGCTGTGTTTGAGATTCCCGTGCACAAGTGTCCTGTCATTTCAAACCTGTAAAAATATTTGCAAAATACATCAATGGGTGAAGGACAGTGTTTCAGGAGAGATTATAGTCTGTGGTGAGAACATAAGAACATAAGAAATAGGAGCCGGAGTCGGCCATTTGGCTCGTCAAGCCTGCTCCGCCATTTAATAAGAACATGGCTGATCTGGCGATGGACATCTCCACCTACCTGCCTTTTCCCCATAACCCTTAATTCCCCTACTATGCCAAAATCTATCCAACCTGGTCTTAAATATATTTACTGAGGTAGTCTCCACTCCTTCATTGAGCAGAGAAATCCACAGATTCACCACCCTCTGGGAAAAACAGTTCCTCCTCATCTCCATCCCAATTTCCCCCAAATCTTGAGGCGACATCCTCTAGTTCTAGCCTCATCCACCAGTGGAAACAACTTTCCTACCTCTATCTTATCTATTCCTTTCATAATTTTACACACTTCGATATGTTCTCCTCTGAATGAGAGCTTTGGCATCACAATTTCAACTCAAGTTGGGAGTACTCATCTTGCGATATACCCCAGGCTACCGTGGGAAGTGAGGGAGGAAAATGCTGGACGTCTGGTGATGATCTTTGCACCATCATCAGGGAGGGGAAAAGTACCAGAGGATGAGGAGACATTGCTCCCATTTCAGGTAAGCCGGATAAGCCAGGAAATTACAGACCAGTGGTTCTTACTTCAGAGGAGGGCACGCTGTTGGAGATGCTCCTGAGAGGCAGCATTTCTGAGCATTTGGAGAAGCATCATCTGATGTGGGATAGTCAGCATGGCTCTGTCTAGGGCAGATCGTGCCTTACGAACCCGATTGATTTCTTTGAGGATGTAACAAAACACACTGATGAAGGTAGAGCATTGGGTGTCGTGTGCATGGCTTTCAGTGAGACCTTTGATAGGATTGCTCATGCCAGGCTCATTCAGAAAGTAATGACGCAAGGATCCAAGGAGACCTTGCTTTGTGGATCCAGGATTGGCTTGCCCACAGAAGCCAAAAGGTGGCTGTAGATGGTTCATATTCTGCATGGAGGACGGTGACCAGTGGTGTTCCACAGGGATGTGTTCTGAGACTCCTTCTCTTTGTGATCTTTATAAATGATCTTGATTAGGAAGTAGAAGGGTGGGTCAGTAAGTTTACTGATGACACAAAAGCTGAGGGTGTTGTGAATAGACTGGACAGTTCTCCATAGGTTACAGCAGGACATCGATAGGATGCAGAATTGGCAGATGGAGATCAACCCAGATAAGTGTGCTGTGGTTTATTTCAGTACATCAGATTTGAAGACAGAATGTAATATTATGTTAGGACTCTTGGCAGTGTGGAGGATCAGTGAGATCTTGGGGTCCATGTCAATTTTACACTTAAAGCTGCAGCGCTGATTGACATTGTTGTTAAGAAGGCCTTCATCAACCATGGAACTGAGTTCAAGAGTGGTGAGGTAATGTTGCAGCTATATAAGACCTGATTTATACCCCACTCAGAGTATTCTATTACCTCATTACAGGAAGGTTGTGGATACTATAGAAAGAGTGCAGAGGAGATTCACAAGGATGTTGCATGGATTGGAGAACATGCCTTATGAGAATAGGTTGAGTGAACTTTAGAGTGACGGAGGATGTGAGGTGACCTGATAGATGTGTATAAGATGATGAGAGGCATTGATCGTGTGGACAGCCAGAGGCTTTTTTCTGGGGCTGAATTGGCAAACACAAGGGTCATTGTGTTAAGGTGCTTGGAAGTAGGGTCGAAGGGGATGTCAGAGGTAGGTTTCTCACACAGAGAGTAGCAGGTGTATGGAATACACAGCCAGCGATGACAGTACAGGCAGATACCATGCAGTCTTTTGAGAGATTCAGATAATTTCATGGAGCTTAGAATACACAGAGTGCAATGCAGTTGGGAAATACGAGGCAGTTTCTAAATAGGTTACATGGACGGCACAACACTGTGGGCCGAAGGGCCTGTATTAGATTGTAGATTTCTATGTTTCCATATGCACTCATCTTCTAACAAGGCACGGATCAGACATTCTGACTGACCATCAAATTATCTGACTATATCCCTGTCTTTATGAGAATGGGCTGTTTCTGACTTCAATTAACCTGTGACTTGGCTCAATTTGTCTCTCTCCTTTGGGATTATTTCAAGTTCTGGTCATGTTCCACAATACTACAAAGGTCACTTGTTACTGCATGTACGATCCTGGAGATTTACTAATTACTTGGATCGCCCCCCCCCCCCATCTGCTGATTGACAGTGATGAACCCATCGATGGCAATGCCAATGAATATATAGTGGAGGGCAGTGGGTATTCTCATTGGAGTGTGGCACCTTTGTGATCTGAAAGCCAGAAGTCACTTGTCATCGAGGCAAAGCTGTTTCAAATCGTTATTAACCCGGAGAGAACTAAATCTGATGGAAGGTTTTATTTCCATACAGCACTAAATGACATTTTCACTGCCTGGAAGGTAAACTCTTCAACCGAGCTTAACTGGTAACTATATTTTCATTCAGATTCATAATCCTCGGATTTACATAGTGGAGCTCGGCAACGTTTGGGAGATACATCCGCTCGCACTTCCTTCGACTGTACGGAACAACACCGGTACTATCGCCCATGGCTGCCTCTTTACCCAGAAACCCTCATGAAGAGAAACCTCCCGGTGTTGTTCAGTTGGTTGTGGGCTGGGCTGAGAGTTTGGAAGGTGGTGGTGCATGTGTGAATGTGGTTTGGAACTTGTTGAGGGAAAGAGAGTGGGGAAGGAGCGGGAATTGCTGGGAGGGGGTTGCCTGAGTCTAGTAATGGCAGACAAGGTGAGAGGAGGGGCTGAGGGAAAGAGAGTGGAGAAGAAGCGGGATAGGGATTTGGGATCAGAGATAGGCAGCTGGGGAGAAATGGATCATTGTGAAGGGAGAAATAAAGGGAATAAGGAGATAGTGAGGGGATGGAAGAATGAAAACTGAGACAAAGGGAATAAAAGAATAAGAAATGACAGTGGAGAGAGTTCTGAAAGTGAGGAAGATGAACAAGTTCAGAGAGGAGGTGTTGTCATAATTAGGTTTAATCAGGAGGTGCAAGAACACATGAAGAAAATTAACCCGTTTGTGCTAACAACAACTCTGGCAAATAAGATAGGGGAAATAGTATTTGCAAAAGTCCTTAATGATGGCAATCTATTGGTAAGATGTGCGAATGAGGAACAACTTGAGAAAGCACTCAAGCTAAAAGAGATAGGAAAATGCAAGGTGGAATATACTGGGAGGGTGGGAGCATGAAATGGTGGTTGTAAAGGAGTGATCACGGGTGTACCAATGAGTATAAACATGGAGGAGTTGAAGAGGAATATCAAAGGGCGGAAAGTAATTAATGTTCTAAGACTGAAAACAACAAAGGAGGGAATGAAAAAGGAAAGTGAAACAGTATTGATTGAATTTGAAGAAGAAAGAGTGCCAAGGAAAGTGTTACTGGGTTTCATGAGTTACCCAGTAAGGGTATATGTGCCAAAGCCATTGAGGTGCTATAATTGTCAAAGGTTTGGACACATAGCTAAAAACTGTAAAAGGCAGAGGAGATGTGCCAGATGTGGGGATGATAATTGAGTATGGAAAGTGCGGAACAGGAGTGCAACCAAAATGCTGTAATTGTGGAGGAGCTCATAATGTGGCGTATAGTGGGTGTGAGGTTATGAGACGGGAGAATAAAATTCAAGAAATAAGAGTGTAAAGAAAGATCACTTATGCAGAAGCTGTAAGACTGTCAAGAGAACAGAGTAATGCTGCTAATGACCAGAGAGCAATAGGGATGCAAGAGATGCAGCGAAGAGTAAATGACAGGATTTGATGTGGAAAATAAAGCTGTAGTAACATTCACTGCAGGAGTCATTATTAGTACGGCAGAGGTAAAGTCAAAAAGTGACAAAATTCAGCTGGTGGTCAAAGCAGCAGTAAACCATTTAGGGTTAGTAGGACTGACATGGGAAGAAGTGAGGGAGAACCTCACTAATCAGTCAAGCCAGGAAGTGTCATAGGTTGGTTAGTACTCATTATGGTGATTCTTTTGCAATAGAATGCAAGGAGTTTACTGGCCAATGGCTAGGAATTTAAGGAATTTATTAAGGAAATGGTTGTAAAACCAGATGTAGTGTGTATTCAGGAAACTTGGTTGAAACCAGCTTTAGACTTTGTGGTACATGGAAAGATAGAAATCTAGGGGGAGGAAGAGGTTGTGCTATGTTAATCAAGCAAGGTATATCGTATAGAGTACTGGGAAAAGGAGATGATCAGGAATACATAGTGGTGGAAATATGGGAGAGAGGGGAGGGAGTGGTTACAATTAACTACTGCAATCCATGTAAAAGGTTGGATTTGGACAGCCTACTAAGGATACAAGGACAAAATAGACATAAAGTAGTGTGGTGTTCACATTTCAATGCTCACAGCACAATATGGGGGGATCCGATTACAGATTCAAATGGAACGATAATTGAAGATTTGATGGAAGAAAGGGATTTGGTATGTATGAATGATGGTACAGTAACAAAGATAAACATAACAACAGGAACTGAGTTGGTATTAGATATTACGTTAGTGTCTAATGTCTTGGCTGGCATCAGTAACTGGGGAGTTTGGACTGCTTCAACAGTGGCCAGTAATCACTACCCAGTTTCATGTTCAGTGGGTGAAAGAGTTGAAATAAGACCAGGTGGGGGAGTCCCAAAGTGGGTGCTTGGAAAAGCAGATTGGGGTAAGTTCCAGAAGTTAAGTGAACAAGCATTGACAAAGATTGACATTTCTGGAGATACAGATGAATTAAACAGTCAGGTGACTTCAGCAATTATTATGGCAGCAGAAGGATCTATACTCAGGAGTAAAAATAGGAGGAATAGAAAAATAGTGCCATGGTGGACAGAGGAATGTTGTCAGGCTGTAAAAACCAGAAATAGAGCAATCAGACTAGTTAAAAGAACCCATAATATGCAGCATTTGATTCAATATAAGAAGGCACAGGCAGTAGTGAGAAGAACTATACGTCAAGCTAAAAGGGCAAGTTGGAGGAGTTTTTGCAACAAAATAGGAAGAACAATGCCTGTGGGAGAGGTATGGGGAATGGTTAAGAGGATGGGGGGAGATAGAAGGGATTGGGAGTATCCAGTAATGATGTCTGAGGAGGAAACAGCAGTCTCCAGCAGGGATAAGGCTGAGATCATGGCCAAGTCATTTGTAAAGATACATAGTTCAGAAAATTTGTCTGAAGAAGGGAGAAGGAGAAGGGAAAGAACAATGAGTCAATACCCAGGTGTGTTAAACAGGAGGGAAGAAACAGATGATATAATTGATGATCCATTTACTTTGGCAGAAATGGTGAGAGCAATAAAGAGATCGAGACCAACCTCCCCAGGGAAAGATCTAATATGCTATGTTATGCTAAAAAATCTAGGAGAAGGAGTGCTCTTGAAGTTACTGCATTTTTATAACAGTGTGGGAGGAGGGAAGATTACCAAGTGCATGGAAAGAAGCAGTAGTAATTCCAATAAGGAAACCTGGCAAGGATCCGTCAAAACCCACTAGCTACAGGCCAATAACACTAACATCAAATATATGTAAGGTAATGGAAAGGATGATAACTGAAAGGTTATCATATGATCTTGAGAAGAGAGGAATGCTGGCAAGTTATCAGAGTGGTTTTAGGAAGGGAAGGAATTCCATGGACTCAGTGATAAGGTTAGAGACTGAAATAAGAAAGGCCCAGGCAAATAAAGAATCAGTAGCTGCAGTGTTTTTTGACATTGAAAAAGCCTATGATATGATGTGGAAGGAAGGATTATTAATTAAACTGCACAAGATGGGGGTTGGGGGGAGAATTTTTAATTGGATTAAAGATTTTTTGTTTGGTAGAAAAATTCAAGTTCGGATTGGATCAGAATTATCAAAACAGTACATAGTGGGAAATGGCACACCTCAGGGTAGTGTGATTAGCCCGTTACTTTTCATCATTATGATCAATTAAGTCTTCACAAAGGTACCAGTGGATATAGGTAGGTCACTGTTTGTGGATGATGGGGCCTTGTGGAAAAGAGGCAGGAACGCGGAGCATATAATCAGGAAACTACAAGGAGCAATTGATCAAGTGGTAGAGTGGAGTTATGATTGGGGATGTAGATTTTCAGTGGAAAAAACTCAAACTGTATTTTTCACTAGGAAAAGAATTGAAGTAGGGAATAAGTTAAGGATGTGTGGGATTGAATTAGAAAGGGTTGGACCATTTAAATTTCTGGGAGTTATATTTGATTCACGATTAACATGGGCAGACCATATCAGGAAAGTTGCGGAGAAATGTAAAAATGTAATAAACGTGATGAGATGTTTGACTGGTAGGGAATGGGAGCAAGTTGTTCAGCATTAAAGAGAATGTATGTGGCTTTAGTAAGATCTGTGTTGGATTATGGAAGTGCAGCATATGGATCAGCAGCTAGGTCTCTTATAAGGAAACTGGATGTGATTCAGTCTCAGGTTTTGAGAGTGTGCAGTGGGGCTTTTAAAGCATCATCAGTATCAGCCTTGCAGGTAGAAATGGGAACAATGCCTTTGGAATTAAGAAGAATGCAATTGATGGCAAACTACTGGGTTAATTTGCAGGGACACAATGATTCTCACCCTGCTAAAGGAGTGTTGCAGGAGCCTGGGAAAATGCGAGGTTTCAGAGGGAAAACTTTAGTCGAGTAGGGAATGATATTGCTAGATCATGTGGAGTGTTTGATCTAAGGATAAGTCCTTCAGTAGTTTATCTGGTTGTAGCTCCATGGAAGCTGGTATGGCCTGACGTAGACTGGCATTTGTTAGAGGTAAAAAGGAAAGGAAAGTATAAAACTGATTTGGTAAGTGCATTTAACTGTTATGTGATGGAAAAGTATAGTGATTATACTCAGGTCTATACAGATGGTGCTAAGGAACCTGAGACAGGAGTGACAGGGTTTGGGGTGGCTATACCAGCAAAAACAATTGCAATCAGCAGAAGAACATCTGATAAGTTAGCGGTGTGTACAGTGGAGATGATGGCAGTGTTGGTTGCGTTGTGTTGGGTGGAGAATACTAAACTAGTCAAAGCATTTATATGCTCAGATTCATCTTCAGTACTAGCAAGTTTAAGGTCTTCTCACTCAAACAGCCAGCAAGATGTACTTCATGAAGTCCTTCAGTCAGTCACAAGAGTCGCAAATTAGGGAGGTCAGGTTAAATTTCTATGGGTTCCAGCTCATGTAGGGGTGAAGGGCAATGAAAGGGTGGATGAGTTGGCAAAGAGGGCAATAAAGAAAGACAATATAGAAATGCACATTAGTATCAGTAAAGCAGAGGTTAAGTATGTAATCTGGGGAAAAAATTAACCAAATGTGGCAAGAAAGATGGGACAGGGAGGGGAAAGGGAGGCATTTATATCAAATACAAAAAAGTGTTGCAGTTACAAGGGTAGGAAGTAGATACAGAAGAGAGGAAATTGTGTGGACTAGGTTAAGGCTGGGGCACTGTGCACTAAACCAAACACTGAAATTGATAGGGAAACACCAGACAGGATTGTGTGAGGAATGTCAGGAAGAGGAGTCAGTAGAGCATGTAGTTCTGAGTTGCAGGAAGTATGGGATACAGAGAGAGATGATGACAATTAATCTAAGGGAATTGGGGGTGCAGGAATTCACATTAAAAGGGTTGCTGGGCATGGGTGAGAGAACACAGGTCAGGGTATTTTTAGCTTTCTTAAGGGGTACAGGGGTTTTTTATAGGATAAGATGGATAAACAGAAATAGGGTACTCGGATGGGGAGGATAAAGTGTAGGTTAGGTTATGTGTATGTGTCCGATTGGATGAAGGGATTTAGAATGTGAGTCTATCGCATACTCCGGAGCAGAAGGTGACGGTAATGCACCATTAAGCTGGGTTCCAACCGCTGTAAAACAAGAGAGGGAGGGGGAGGGGAGGGGAGGGGAGAGGGAGAGGGAGACGGAGAGGGAGACCTCCCTGGCCGCATCGAAAGGCCCAAGAATGCGCATGCGCCGGTAAGCATGCTTTGGGGCCGTGTACGGATCGTGGGGCTGAGACAGCGGGAGAGGACCAGGACCGCCGTGGGGTGCAGCACCAGTGCTGCTGGAAATCACAGTAATTGTCCTTCGGTCGCGTTTCAGACGCCGGTGAATTAGAACACGCCCGGAACCCGCTCTTACCTTTGTCCGGTCGGTTTCGGCCTCCGGGCTACTCAGCGCATGCGCGATACTCGGGATTGGTGGCGCCGACCACGCATGCGCAATAGTTTATCAGGCAAGAATCTGCAGATAACGGAACCCAAAGCAACAGACACAACATGCCTGAGGAACTCAGGGGGGCAGGCGGCGACTATGGAGAGGAGTGAACAGTCGGCGTTTCAGACCGAGACCCTTCTTCAGGACTGGAAAGGAAGGGAGGGAGTCAGATTGTGGGGCGACATGAGGTGATAGGTGAAAACGGGAAAGGCGGAGGCGGTGAAAAGCGCTGAAGTCGGTGAATATAGGGCTGGAGAATAATAATAATAACAATAATAATAATAATAATAATAATAATAATAATAATAATAATAATAATAATAATAATAATAATAATAATAATAATAAAATAATAAATACTTTATTGATCCCGAGTGGGAAATTCTTTCGTTACAGCAGCAATATTTAAAATCGCACTTAGCAGTGTGAAGACTTTACTAAAAATAGAGTAGAATAACATACACAGTAATACTGTACCAATGTGCAATAATAATGCATGAAACAATATGGCAGAGACTATTGAACTATGATCTGTCGCAGAAAGATGTATTGAATTGATTTTATTTTTTACATCCTTCACATACATGTGGAGTAAAACTGTTTACGTTATGCCTCCGTCTAAATGTGCAATGTGCAATCGTAGTATTTCATAGTAATTTATAATAAACAGAACAGTCAAGGTAACATAGAAATGCACTCAGATCAGCGTGAGTTAAGCAGTCTGATTCCTGGTGGAAGAAGCTGTCCTGGAGCCTGTTGATCCTGGCTTTCCTGATGCCGTGGCGTTGCCCCGATGGTAGCAGCTGGAATATATTGTGATTGACGTGTCTCAGGTGCCCCATGATCCTGCGGACCCTTTTTACACACCTGTCTCTGTAAATTTCCTGAATCATGGGAAGTTCACAACTACAGATGTGCTGGGCTGTCCGCACCACTCTCTGCAGAATCCTTCCATTAAGGGAGGTAAAGTTCCCATACCAGGCAGTGATTCAGCCAGTCAGGATGCTCTCAGTTGTGCCCCTGTAGAAAGTCCTTAGGATCTGGGGGGCGCATACCAAACTTCCTCAACCGTCTGAGGTGAAAGAGGCGCTGTTGTACCTTTTCCACCGCATAGCTTGTGTGTACAGACCACGTGAGATCCTCGGTGATGAGGATACTGAGGAACTTAAAGCTGTTTACCCTCTCAACCCCAGATCCATTGTTGTCACTAGGGGTTAACCCGTCTCCATTTCTCCTGTAATCCACAACCAGCTCCCCTGATTTTCCGACATTGAAGGAGAGGTTGTTTTCTCGACACCATTGTGTCAGAGAGATGACTTCTTCCTTGCAGGCCACCTCATTATTGTTTGAGATTGGGCCAATCAATGTGGTGCTGTCGGCAAATTTAATGAAGAGATTGGAGCTGTGGGTGGCCGGTTAGCAGATGGACTGTTGTATGTGGTTATTACATCTGATAGGAAAGAGCTTGTGACAGCGGTGCTGAGTGAGTCTGTTCGAAAGGGTGCTCCGCTGCCTGTGCAGTCGCTCATGGTGAGGATGTGCCCGATTGCCCGTAACGGGTGTCCATTTGTTTAGTGACACCACTCCTCTCCACCACTCACTCCAAAGAGCCCCGGTTGTGGCCAAGGACGGTTCCAACCTTTCTGGTGAGTTTATTTTGCATCGATGCTGCTCCCCCAACGTAAAGCGGCAAAGAAAACTGCAGTCGCTACAACAGACTGGTAAAACATCTCCAGCATCCTGCCTGACACATTCAAGCATCTCGGCTTCCTTAGAAAATGGAGACCGCTCATCCCCTTCTTGTAAACAGCCTTACTTCTGTTACTTGTGTTCTCAGCGCCCGGTTCCAGTGGATTTCACTGAGTGACATCGAAAATATTTCAGTCACGTTTCCGGCTGAGATGAGACACTACTTCATCCCCAAGGATCAACAACTGATATATCGGTGTTTCAATGGAAATATCTGGTCACTCCTTAAATATCCGGTCAGAGGTGTGTTGTGTTTGAGAATTCCCGGACACAAATTGCTGTTTCTTTCCTGTAGAAAGATTTACAGAAGACATCAATGGATGAAGGACTGAATTTCGGGGACGGCATGGTCGTGTACTTTGGTAGAAGAAATAAAAGGGCAGACTGTTTTGTAACTGGAAAAAATATTAAAAAAACATTAAAAATTAAAGGGCCTTCTGAATCCTCGTGTAGGATTCCCTGAAGGATAATTTGCAGGTTGAGTCGATGTTGAGGAGGTTCTCTGTGATGTTGACATTCACTTCGAGAGGAAAAGCAAGGATGCATTGGTGAGGCTTTACAAAGAGGCCTCACTTGGAGCATTGTGAGCTGTTTCCGGCCCCATATCCAAGAAAAGATGTGCTGACCTCGGAAGGGGCTCAAAGTAGCCACAGGAATTTGAACAGGATCCAACAAAGTCTGTTGACGGGACATTGACCGTCTGGACTTCAACAGTCCTCTCTCCAATTCCAGCCTCACTCCTTCTGAACGTTGGACTCTACACTCCCACTGCACTGATCCTAACCTCACCATCAAACCCGCAGATAGGGGAGGTGCTGTAGTTGTCTGTCGGACTGACCCCTACCTTGCTGAGGCCTATCGCCAACTCTCGGACACCTCCTCTTACTTACCCCTCGAACAGGACCCCAGTAAGGAACACCAGGACATCGTCTCAGACACCATCACCAACCTTTTTGACTCTGGGGATCTCCCAGCACCACCACCAACCTCATACAGTAGCTGAGCCTACTGGGCCTGAACACCTCCCTCTACAACTGGATCCTAGATTTCCTGACTGGGAGACCTCAGTCAGTCCGGATCAGGAGCAGCATCTCCAACAGCATCACACTGAGCACGGGGGCTCCCCAGGGCTGTGTGCTCAGTCCACTGCTGTTCACTCTGCTGACCCACGACTGTGCTGCAACACACAGCTCAAACCACATCATCGAGTTCGCCGATGACACGACCGTGGTGGGTCTCATCAGCAAGAACAACGAGTCAGCTTACAGAGAGGAGGTGCAGCAGCTAACGGACTGGTGCAGAGCCAACAACCTGTCTCTTAATGTGAACAAAACAAAAGAGATGGTTGTTGACTTCAGGAGGGCACGGAGCGACCACTCTCCACTGAACATCGACGGCTCCTCGGTAGAGAACGTTAAGAGCACCATATTTCTTGGTGTTCACCTGACGGAGAATCTCACCTGGTCCCTCAACACCAGCTCCATAGTAAAGAAAGCCCAGCAGCGTCTCTACTTTCTGCGGAAGCTGAGGAAAGTCCATCTCCCAACCCCATCCTCATCACATTCTACAGGGGTTGTATTAAGAGCATCCTGAGCAGCTGCATCACTGCCTGGTTCGGGAATTGCACCATCTCAGATCGCAAGACCCTGCAGCGGATAGTGAGGTCAGCTGAGAAGATCATCGGGGTCTCTCTTACCGCCATTACGGACATTAATACGACACGCTGCATCCGCAAAGCAAATAGCATTATGAAGGACCCCACGCACCCCTCATACAAACACTTCTCCCTCCTGCCGTCTGGGAAAAGGCTCCGAAACATTCGGGCCCTCACAATCAGACTATGTTATAGTTTCCTCCCTCAAGCTATCAGACTCCTCAATAGCCAGAGCCTGGACTGACAACTTGCCCTACTGTCCTGCTTATTATTTATTGTAATGCCTGCACTGTTTTGTGCACTTTCTACAGTCCTGGGTAGGTAACGGTAAGGAGTGAGAGTGAGCTTTGTAGGCAAGAGAGTGGGGACGGGGGAGGGACAGAAATGGATGGGTATGGAGTGGGAGGTGCCTCACCTCATCTTGCCCTGATGACGGATGCTGCTTTTCCTTTTGGTAAGGCAGAGGTGGATGGACTTTCGATCGGTCAGGGCATGAAAGGATACGCGGCGAAGGCAGGAAATGGGGCTGAGAGGAAGAATGGATTTACCATGATGCAGAGCAGTTTTGATGGGCCAAATGGCCTAATTCTGCTTCTGTCTCTCATGGTCTTATGGTCCAAGAGCAGCCTCTCATTCAATGAGAGCAAGAGCAATGAACTGGTTCTGGACTTTGGAGGAGGAAACAGGAACCCATGAGGCAATCCTCATCGGGGCTCAAAGGTGGAGATGTTCAGCAACTTTAAATTCCACAGTGTTAACATTTCAGACGATCTGTCCCGAGCCCGGGACACAAGTGCAATTACAAGAAAGCAGGAACTGTCTGTCCTCAGTAGTATGGCCCAGCACATCACAGGTAAAACTCTCCTCACAACTGAGCACATCTCTGTGGAGTGCTGTCGCAGGAAATCAGCATCCATCATCAAGGACCCCCACCACCCAAGCCATGCTCTCTTCTCAATGCTGCTATCAGGAAGAAGGTGCATGAGCCTCAGGAGCCTCAACCTCAGGTTCAGGAACAGTTATTACACTCATCCAACAGGTCCTGCTTTCTTTTACAATATTTTTATTCAGAAGAAATAAAAGATTTAGAGTGCAAAACACAGATACATCTCAACATAACTTGTGTACATTCATATACTGTAATAAAATTGATCAAAATGTTATAGCATAACACATAAAGGTATACCACTCTGTAATCAAAAATTTAAAGACAGGTCATACATCATAAAATAATTTTTTATATATATAAAAAAAGTCAACCCCCTACCAACTACCAAAAAAAAGCTGATGGATGACAATGGATAATTAGAAAAAAAAACATATTCACTTAAGAAGAGAAGATAAAAATATACATAAAGGTCTGTGCACTGTTAAACTTTATAAATTGGAAAAGTAATTTTTCAAAGATTGTTTCAAATTTAAGACTGAGCAGCGGATCTTTTCCAAATTTAAATACGACATAATTTCATTTAAGCAGGATTGCTCTTCTTGCTAAAAGAGAGGTAAAAACTAAAACCTGTAGGTTAGGAGTATTTAAAGTTATATCTTCATTTGCAATAATACCAAACAAGGCAGTAAGGGGATTTGGGTCAAATTGGACCCTAAAAAGTTGAGAAAAGGTATGAAATACTTCCCGCCAAAACTTTCCAATTGTAGGGCAAAACCAAAACATATGAATTAAAGAGGCATCATCAGAGTTGCATTTATTACAAAGTGGTGAAACATTCGGGTAAAAACTGGAGAGTTTCTGTTTAGAAATGTAAGCTCTATGAACCACGTTAAATTGTAGAAGAGAATGACGAGCACAGAAAGATGATTTATTAACCCGCTTAAGAAGTTTATTCCATCTATCATCAGAAATCTGACAATTTAGGTCATCCTCCCAAGCTTTTTTTATTTTATCTAAAACGTCTTGTCTAGAACCAATCCACAAGTTATAGATACCGGTAATAGAACCATTAACAAAAGGTTTTAAATTTAACAGATCGTCCAGTAAATTTTTATCAGGACCTATAGGAAAAGTAGCTAATTGGAAACGTAGAAAATCTCTAATTTGAAGGTATCTGTAAAAATGAGATTTTGGGAGTGCAAATTTATTTGACAATTGGTCAAATGATGCAAGAGATCCTGAGATAAACAAGTCCCCAAAAGACTTAATACCTAGTTCATCCCACTCCTTAAAGACTTTGTCAGTCATGGAAGGGATAAAAAAATAATTAAGGAGAATGGGAGATGATAATGAAAAATTCGCTAAACCACAAAAATTTCGAAATTGAGTTCAGATCCTTAAACTTTGCTATTCCCACAACCAATGGACACAATCAACAGCTCTTCATCTCATGTTCTTGATGTTTATTTCTGGATTATTTATTACCGTAGTTTTATTTCTTTTGTATTTGAATTTTGTTGTCTTTTGCACATGGTTGTTTTGTATGTCCTGTTGGGGGCGATCTTTCATTCATCTTACAATGGTTCTTGAGTTTACTGAATTTACAATATAATCAAATCCCAGGATTGTACATGGTGACATGTCTATACTTTGATAATAAATTTACTTTGCACATTTTAAATTGTACACTTCAATTTGTAAATAACTCTGAAACACAAGAGCGGGGTTGTGAGCTCAGTCTGCTGGGTAAATTATTTTGTTCTGATCCGAATGGTCGGCCCAACACTGTGACACATCTTTCGAGGCACACCAATTACTGGAAATATTCCTGAATTGAACTGGAAAGCCTCAAATGCTCTGTCTCACTGCTCAAGCGTGCGAACACACGTATACACACACACACACACACACACACACACACACACACACACACACACACACACACACACACACATACACACACACACACACACACACACACACACACACACACACACACACACACACACACACATACACACACACACACACACACACACACACACACACACATTTAAAAACGTCGACAATCATACCAGTGCCCAAAAATACCAGGGTGACCTGCCTCAACGACTATCACCCAGTGTCGCTCACTGCTGTGATGAAGTGCTTTGAGGTGTTGGTCATGGTCAATCAACTCCTGTCTGTGTGCAGGGACCCACTGCAATTTGCCCATCGCCACAATTTGTCAACAATTCTCACTGTCTCACACTCGGCCTTAGATCACCAGGTCAATAGCAATACACAAGTCAGGCTGCTGATTACAGCTCAGCGTTCAACACAATCAGACCCTCAATTGTAATCAACAAGCTCCAAATCCTGGCCCTCTGTACCTCCTTCTGCAACTGGATCCTCACCAGGAGACCACAGTCTGTGTGGATCAGAAATAATATCTCGTCCTTGCTGACAATCAACACCGGCACACCTCAACGATGCGTGCTCAGCACACTGCTCTACTCTCTCTACACCCACGTCTGTGTGTCTAGGCTCATCTATAAACTTGACGACGACACAACTATTGTTGGTGGAATTTCAGATGGTGACGAGGAGGAGTACAGGAGTGAGATAGATCAGCTAGTTGAATAGTGTCACAGCAACAACTTTGCACTCAGCATCATGAAGACAAAGGAATTGATTGTGGATTTAGCAAAGAAAATTTGAGGGAACACACACCAGTCCTCATCGTGGGATCAGAAGTTAAAAGGGTGAGCAGTTTCCATTTCCTGCCTGTCAACATCTCTGAGGAACTATCCTGGGCCCAACATGTTGATGCAGTTACAATGAAGGCAGAACATCGGCTATATTTCATTCGCAGATTGAGGGGAATCGGTCTGTTACTAAAGAGACTTGCAAATTTCTACAGATGTACTGTGGAGAGCATTCTAACTGGTTGCATTACTGCCTGGTGTAGAGAGGCCACTGCATAGGATCGGAAAATGCTGCAGAAAGTTGTAAACTCAGCCAGCTCCTTCATGGGCACTGGACTCCACAGCATCCAGGACATGACCTCATCTCATTGCTAACATCAAGGAGGATGTACAGGACCCTGGAGACACACTCACCGGTTCAGGAACAGCTTCTTCCCCACTGTCAGATTTCTGAATGGACAAAGAACCCATGAACACCCCCTATGTATTTTCCCTCTCGTTTTGCACTACATTCTGTGTCGTGGGCAGAGTACTGGAGAGTTTAACATCGGTAGCTGAGCGAAGGGCGCTGAGTAGGCTACGGTCAATTATGGATAACTCTGAACATCCTCTACATAGCACCATCCAGAGACAGAGAAGCAGTTTCAGCGACAGGTTACTATCGATGCAATGCTCCTCAGACAGGATGAAGAGGTCAATACTCCCCAATGCCATTAGGCTTTACAATTCAACCGCCAGGACTTAAGAACTTTTTAAAAGCTATTATTAATGCTTTTTGAGATAGTGATTTAGATGCATATCATATTTTTTACTGAGTTAAGTATTGTATGTAATTAGTTTTGCTACAACAAGTGTATGGGACATTGGAAAAAAAGTTGAATTTCCCCATGGGGATGAATAAAGTATCTATCTATCTATCTATCTATCTATCTATCTATCTATCTATCTATCTATCTATCTATCTATCTATCTATCTATCTATCTATCTATCTATCTATATTAAATATAATTTTACACATTCTAATTGTACTCTGCAGTTTTTATTACTAAATATTGCAATGTACTGCAGACACAAAGGAACAAATTTCACCACATTTGCCGGTGATATTATACCTGATTCTGATACACAAACACACACAGCTGGGCTCAGACATACAACACTCCCACATTCCTCCCTTTGTGATACCCTGCTTGCTCCGTGGCCCCCGGTATGAAGCTCAAACTGTTGCAACACCTGCCCTTTAAATTCATGGCTGAGGCTGTGTTGTGTCTGTTCACTGTTTGAGTATGGTATTAAATGAAGAGCATTGAACGGGAAAGAAGGTTTGAATAGAAGAATAAAGATCTCCTCTGAAGGTGTATGGGGTCCTGGTGAGAGGCCCAGACAGTGTAGATATAGAAAGGATGTTTCCCATGGTGGGAGAGTCTAGGACAGGAGGACACAGCCTCAGGATAGAGAGGCTTCCTTTCAAAACAGAGATGCAAAGAAATTTCTTTAGCTAAAGGGTGGTGAATTTGTGGAATTTGTTGCCACATGAAGCTTTGGTGACCAGGTCGTTGGGTGTATTTAAAGCAGACATTGACAGCTTCTTGTTTGGACATGTCCTCAAAGGTTACGGGGAGGAGGCCGGGATCTGGGGTTGAGGAGGAGATTTTAAACAAAGGATCAGCCATGATTGATGGTGGAGTAGACTCGAAGGGACAAATGGCCTCATTCTGCTCTTATGTCCTACGGTTCTTATGGTCTTATGGACTATTTTCTAAATGGGGAGAAATTTTGAAAATTGAGATGCGGAGGGATTTGGGAGTCCTTGTGCAGGATTCCCGAAAGGTTAATTTGCAGGAGTCTGTGGTGAGGAAGGCATATGCGATGTCACCATTCATTTGAAGAGGACAATACTATAAATGCAAGGATGTAATGTTGAGTCTTTATAAAGCACTGGTGAGGCCTCACTGGGAGCATTGAGAGCAGTTTTGTGTCCCTTATCTTGCAGAGGGTGTGCTGAAACTGGAAAAATTTCAAATGTTGTTCATGAAAATGATTCCAGGATTAAGTGGCTGGTTATATGAAAATCGTTCAATGGCTCTGGGTCTGAATTCACTGGAATTCAGAAGAATGAGGGGTGACCTAATTGAAACCTATTGAATCCTGAGAGAGCTTGATGGAGTGAATGTGGAGAAGGTGTTTCCTCTGGTGGGCATGTCTAAGGACACAGCCTCAAAATAGAAGGGTGTCCTTTTGGAATGGAGATGAGGAGAATTTCTGTAGCAGTGAGAACTGAATCTGTGGAAATCTTTGCCTCAGGCAGCTTGCGAGGCCAATTCATCATGTATTTTTAGACGGAGGTTGATTGATTCTTGATTGGTCAGGGCATGACGGGGACGGGGGTGGGGGGGGGAGACAGGCGATTGCTGCAGAGAGGAAAAATGGATCGGCCGTGATGAAATGGCTGAGCAGAAGTGATAGGGAAACTGGTCTTATGGTCTAATACAAGAATAAAAAGCTCCTCTGAAGGTATATGGGGTCCTGTGGAGAGCCTGCATGCAACACTGTCCCAGAGGCAGTCTGTCGGATAAAGGGAATGAAGAAGTTTCCCAGATTGATTTTGGGGTTGTGGTAGTGTCCTCAGAAAGATTACAATGACTTGGCCTGTCTCAAAACTAGAGAAATAAGAGGTGGTCTGACTGAGACAGACACAGACTCACAGGGTACTGATAGGGTAGGGGCAGGAATTATATTTTTTCTGTCCGGAGGGTGGGGGGGAGGGAGTTGAACAAGGGTTTACAGACTCGACATCCGAGGTCACCTCAGCAGGGCTGAGATGCGGAGAAATTTCCTCACCCAGATTATGCTGAATATTTGGAATTTTCTCCGCAAGTTTTCTAAATTCAAAAGTCAAATTTAGGGACTTAGCGTTGTTGTTGTTGCAGGAAAGTGGCGCTGATATTAAGGACACGACCCACCCAGCCAACACACATTTTGTCCCTCTTCCCTCTGGGAGAAGGTTCAGGAGCTTGAAGATTCGTACGGCCAGATTTGGGAACAGCTTCTTTCCAACCGTGATAAGATTGCTGAACGGATCCTGACCCGGATCTGGGCCGTACCTTGCAAATATCTGGACCTGACTTGCACTACCTTACTTTCCCTTTTCTAATTTCTAATTATGATTTATTATTTAAATTTTTATTGAGTTAGGAATGTGCCACAAATTTGAGGGGCCGAAGGGTACAAAGTAGCCCCCTCCTTTTCGAGAATCGCAAGATCGCTATTAATTCGGGTCTGAGACCCAGGAAATGAGAGAGAGACGTCCAGAATACACAGGCTTGGAATGTGTCCTGGCCTCAGCAAGGCGGAACCATTGATAACGGTTATTGTCTCTTGGAGACGGAATTGTGTATTGAGTACTGTACTATTCATTGAAGCCCTCAGGGAATGACCAGAGTGGGCTGGTTGAGGGATTGTATCCTCCCAACCTGATTGACATCTGAGACCCCGTGAGTAAGGATAAAAGAGGGTCTGGGGAACAACCCCTTCAGACGCACTAGGAGAAACGTATGAGACCGGTGGGGACTCGTGTGTGTGTCCATCCTTGCCCGGATGACGAGTCTTCCACGGAACGGCCTCGCTAAAGGACTAATACGGATCTAGATCGGATAAAGGAAAGCCGGCTAGTTTCTAAAATCTGTCTCTCTCCAACCACAGGCTGCAGCCTGAATGAACTGAGTGACTTTTATATTTCCATCGGACAATACATTATCCCCTAGACAACGATAGAGCTTATTTCTTATTGATTATTATTATACCCGCACTTTTAGATTTAGTATTGACGACGTGTAGTATCTGTATGTTTGCATTGATATTATTTTTGTGTATTTTTACCAATAAATTCTGTTAAAAATAGTACCATCAGACTTCAACGGACCTCTCAATCTTTGCTGGTAAGTGACCCAGTTACGGGGTTCGTAACAAAGTGGGAATTCGTCTCGGGATTTGATACCAAATTGGGAGGCCAGTGAATCGGGCTTCTAAGTCCAAACTTGGATCTGGTTGCGCGGGTAGCCAGACGGGAAACCAGCAAAGATGGACGTGGGGGAATTTATAGAAAACCCGACTCTGGAGGCGCTAGAGGCGGCCACAAAGTCGGACTTGATAAATATTGCGAAAGGACTAAACCTCGGAGAGGTGAGGTTGTCAATGAAAAAGCGGGAGGTGCGGAGGGCCATAACTCAGTATTATATTGTGAAGAATGTGTTTTCAGCTGAGGTATTGGAAAATATCCCTGAAAAGGTACCAGCTAGTGGCTCAGTTAGAGTTGGAGAAATTAAGGTTGGAACATGAAATTAAGTTAAAACAGCTGGAAGCAGCTGAAAAAGAGAGGGAGAGAGCCGAAAAAGAGAAAGAAAGGGCCGAGAGAGAAAAGGAAAGAGTCGAAAAGGAAAAAGAGCAACAAAGAGCCAAAAAGCAACGGGAGCATGCGCTCCAGCTAAAGGAGTTAGAGGTGAAGAGGGAGCAGGAAAGAGCTGAGAAAAAAAGAGAGCATGAAATTCAGTCAAAACAGCTGGAAGCAGCCGAGAAAGAGAAGAAGAGGGCCGAGAAGGAGAGGGAGGCGAAGAAACAGAGGCAACATGACTTGGATATGGAGAAGTTAAGGCAAGAGCGAAGAGTTCAAGGGTCAGACAGAGAGGAGCGTTTTAATGTTAGTCGGGAGTTGAGGTTAGTACTTCCGTTCGAGGAAACGGATGTTGACAGTTATTTCTTGCATTTTGAAAAGGTGGCAGTGAATCAGAAGTGGCCCAAAGCGCAGTGGGTGGCGTTGTTACAAAGTGTGTTAAAAGGGAAGGCACAACGGGCATATGCGGCGTTGTCCGTGGAGGAGGAAGAGTCGGAGAATTATGAGAAAGTAAAGAAGGCCATTCTTCGGACCTATGAATTGGTACCTGAAGCCTATAGTCAAAAGTTCAGAAATTTAAAGAATGGGTGGAATCAGACGTATACCGAGTTTGCCTATGAGCAGGGTGTGCTCTTGGATGGCTGGTGTGCAGCTGAAATAGTGGAAGAAGATTTTTGGCGTCTCAGGGAGTTAATTCTGATTGAGGAATTTAAAGGTTGTGTTTCGGATAATATCCGGATGCATTTGAATGAGAAGCCGAATAAGTCCATCTCCGAATTTGCTAGGTTCGCAGATGAATATGCCCTAACCCACAAGACAAAGTTTTCCTCGAATAAAAGTTACCAGAGAGACCGTGGGAATGGTAGAGACAGCCGCCGGCTGAGGCAGAGGTCCCGCCGGGAGCTAGTGGTAAGATTGAGGAGGAGAGGCAAGACGGCAGGAGAGGTCCTGGCTTGACCTGTTTTAATTGTGGAAAGGGGGAACATATTGCATCTAGGTGCCTTGTTCCGAAAAAGGAGACAGGAAAATGGAAAGCAGGATGTGCTGTGGTAATCAGTAAATCGACGAGAGAGCCCCAGGTAGAGTACGAGAAGGGTCTGAGAAATGTATTTCAAAAGGAACCGTGTCTGTGAGAAAGGGAGACACACCAGTTCCAGTGCGGATCTGGAGAGACACGGGAGCTGAACTGTCATTGATTAGCAGTAAGGTACTGGATTTTGGTCGCAAGACGGGAATGGTAGCTTTGAGAGGAATGGGAAAAGGGACAGAAGCAGTGCCCTTGCATAGGATCATTCTGAATTGTGATCTGGTATCTGGACCAGTTGAAATAGGGGTGCTCTCAGAATTTCCGAGAACTGACGTGGACGTCCTTCTTGGTAACGATTTAGCCGGTGGTAAGGTTTGGTCAGCAATGAAGCTGACGAGCCAGCTTGTGAGTGTTGAGGTCCCGCCCCTAGATTCCAAGATCTATCCCGCATGCGCGATCACTCGCAGCATGTCGAGAAAGGCAGCTGAGAACGAGACCAGTTTAAATCAGGCCAGTATCGATTTGGCCGAGACGTTTTTACCGACCCTGTACCAAGAGGGTGGTAAACCGGAGAATAGGAAAGTGAAAAAGAGTAAGGGAGAGGAGGTAGATCTCCCTTAGCCAGGAGAAAATTTATAGAGGCACGAAGTAAAGATGAAAAACAGATAAGGCTGTTAAAAGGTCCAGAGTTGGACATGGATGATCTGTCTGGTTTGGCAGAACTGTTTGAAGAAGTTGAAAATTCTAAAGGTGTTCCCGATAATGAAATGAGGGCAGTCCTAGATGAAAAGGATGCCATTATCTTGAAGAAGTCTGCTGGGTTGGCATATGAGGTTGTTTCAGCCCGCGGGGTTGAGTTTACTCCGGAAGGGAGTTGCCCAGAGAGTAGTTGGGAGGATCAGGGGAATTTAGAATTTGAAAAGGGTACGGGTATTGAAAGCCTAGAAGAGGCAAATGTCCCGTTTGAGTGTGTTCAAGATATGGATGCACGTGGTGCTGAACCTAGTAATGGAGCTCAGAAAAAGTCTGAGGTATTTGATTCAGTTGAAAAGGAATGCAGTCCTTGTGGTTCCGATGGACTTGGCTCAGTGAGGAAAGGGTTAACCTTGGTACTAGTGGGAAGTGAGAATTCCCAGTTGTTTGTGCTCGAAGGTGTGTTAAAAGTTAGTGAGGAGATAAATGGTGGTGATGTGAATCTTATTATTGAAGGAAAAGGGAAAAGTGTAGTTCCTAAATTGAATGAAGAAATTTTAAAGTCTGGATTGATGTCAGAATCAGCAACCAGGCTGCAGAGACAATGGCTTGGTAACACGTTACCTGCGAATCAATTACAGGTTGAGTTGGAATGTAAAGGTGCCCCACACGCCATTGTTATTCAAGAGTGTGGTGTCAAAAAGCAGAATTCGAAATGCTGTTTGAACAAAGAGGGATCGCTTTCAGATCTTAAATTGAGAACTAATAGCATGAAGGGTCCTGAAGAGAAAACTAGCAACTTGCTTAAACTTAAAGAATTGTGTGGAATTTCGGAAAATGGTCTAAGTTTGGAACACATTGTTGATAAAATAACTCCTATGAAAGGAGCGGGCAAAAGCCTATTTCGCCATTGTGCACAAGCTCACCACGTGGGAGTTAACTGGAAAAGGGGCGAGGGTTGACGGGCTGCCATTTTAAATAGCAGGATCCGATTTTAAGGGATTTCGACAAAGCATGTGAATGATAAAGACAACCCCCATGGAAGATTGACTGTTAAGTTTGAAAGTAACAATAATTAGTATTTGCATGAACTTTTGTAGTATACACGTAAGCTAAGATCACAACTCTTTAGTTTTTTTTTGCTGAAGAAAAGGAATAAAAATAGGTGGTTAGCAAATTGAAGTCTGATGCTACAGGAAGTTATTAAGGTACAAGATGTTGAGATGTTCAAGGAAGTGACAATGTAATCGTTAACTGTTTAGATGCTGAATTGAATGTATAACTATTACTCTGTAGTGAAAAATAAGCTTTTGTATTGTGTTAGATTCTAAAATCCTGTAAGACTCTGTATTACTTCGTTTTTACCGATGGTAAAAACGCTTTGAAGGAAGGGGGTGCTACGAATGCGCCACAACTCTGAGGGGCCGAAGGGTACAAAGTAGCCCCCTCCTTTTCGAGAATCGCAAGATCGCTATTAATTCGGGCCTGGGAACCAGGAAATGAGAGAGAGACGTCCAAAATACACAGGCTTGGAATGTGTTCTGGCCTCAGCAAGGCGGAACCATTGAGAACGGCTATTGTCTCTTGGAGACGGAATTCTGTATTGAGTACTGTACTATTCATTGAAACCCATCAGGGGACAACCAGAGTGGTCTGGTTGAGGGATTGCATCATCCCAACCTGATTGACACCTGAGACCCTGTGAGTAAGGATAAAAGAGGGTCTGCGGAAAAACGCCTTCAGACGCACCAGGAGAAACGTATGAAACTGGTGGGGGCTCGTGTGTGTGTCCATCCTTGCCCGGATGACGAGTCTTCCACGGAACGGCCTCGCTAAAGGACGAATACGGAACTAGATCGGATAAAGGAAAGCCGACAAGTTTCTAAAATCTGTCTCTCTCCAACCACAGGCTGCAGCCTGAATGAACTGAGTGACTTTTATATTTCCATCGGACAATACATTATCCCCTAGACAACGATAGAGCTTATTTCTTATTGATTATTATTATACCCACACTTTTAGATTTAGTATTGACGACGTGTGGTATCTGTATGTTTGCATTGATATTATTTTTGTGTATTTTTACCAATAAATACTGTTAAAAATAGTACCATTAGACTTCAACTATCTTTGCTGGTAAGTGACCCAGTTACGGAGTTCGTAACAATTGTATTTACTCCGATTTCAACTTCAGGGAGCGCGAAGCGCAGAATCATATATCACTGTGATGATTGTACACTCTAGTATCAATTGTTTGGTGACTATAAAGAAAAGTATAAAGTGTAAAGATCGGGTCTTCTGAGGAAAGGGTAGAACAGGCGCAAAGGGCCGACTGGCTACGCCTGCTCCTGATTCTTATTTTCTAAAGCACGAGTTTACCTTTGCGCCTTGTTCTCCCTTGGTTTTCAGCCGTTGGGATTGCACAGGGGAGCGGTGAGAGCTCCGGTGATCCATCGGCAGCCGCTGCGGGGCAGCTCCCGTATCCCAGCAGGAAGGGACGGGTCTGGGAGACAACTCCAGACAATAGGCCCCGATCCCCGGCGGGGAAAGGCCGGGCTCCCTCCGTGTAGCTGAAACATCTCACGGAATCTCCGCCGGTCTCCTCAGCTCTGCCTTCGAAAGGATTCAAGACCCGCCGGTGGTGCAGCCGAAACCCGAGGCGCAGCTCCCGGTCTCCGGGCTCACTCGGTCCCGGTTCCAAACTCCGGCCCGGCAGGGCGCTCAGCGTCCCGCCCACTGACACCCCTCAGCCAATTACAGAATCCTTCTCCCAGCGGTGATCGCGGAATGGCTGTGAGTGTGTCTGAGGACGGGCTGCTGCTGGGAGCTGGAGATGTCAGTCACAGTTTGTTCTCCGGATCAAAGGAAGTTCCCCGAAACTCGAATTTCAAAGTAGAATTTTATTACCAGAGTACAGATAAGTCAGCACATACAACCCCGATAAGTATTTTCCTGCGGACACACTTAGAAAAAGTATAGAATAACAGAAGCAGGCAGTGAAAGATCAGCCAGAGAGCTGAAGGTAACAAACTGTGCAAATGCAAATATGGAGAAACAGGATAAATAACAAGAGCATGAAATAACCGCAGCGGCTGCCGATGGATCTCCGGAGCTCTCACCGCTCCCCTGTGCAATCCGACAGACTGAAGGCCAAGGGAGAACAAGGCGCAAAGGTCAACTCGTGATTTAGAAAATAAGAAACAGGAGCTGGCGTTGCCATTCGGCCCTTTGCGCTGTTCTGCCCCTCTCTCAGAACATGGCTGATCTTTGACCTCAGCGCCACATTCATGCGACGTTCCCAACATCGCCGAGCCCCTATATATGTCCGTTCAATTTAGAAAACTTGTGGAGATAACTCCAAATATTCACCGCAATGTGCTGGCGAAATGTTTCCTCAACTCAGTCCTGCTGAGATGATCTCGGATTTTCAGTCTATGATCCCTGGTTCCACTGCCCAGCCAAGAGAAACATCATTCCTGCCCCTACCCTGTAAATAGCCTGCGGGAATGTATCTCTCTCAGGAAGCTTCTCCATGTGAACCTTGTGTTAATGAAATTGGGGACAGTTCTTTCAGACCAGCAGCTTTGACCACAAGAACACCAGACAGTGGTCAGCACGGAAATTCCTGAAGTTACTGCAGGAGAAGGACTGGATGGACACAGTGGAGTCGTTCCCTGATCAGACAGTCCAGACCATCTGGCAGAATGCCTCATCACCAGATCTCACCGACAGGCAGCAAGACCTCGCCTGTCTGGCGGCGAGAGGGCCCCTCCCAGTCTGATCCATGCTGCATGCCCGGAGATCACTCCCACAGCGCGCTGCCCCGAGATTACTGCCGTGGAGACGAGAGGGTCCCTCCCAGTCTGATCCTTGCTCCATGCCCTGAGATCACTCCCACAGCGCGTTGCCCCGAGATTACTGCCGTGGAGACGAGAGGGTCCCTCCCAGTCTGATCCTTGCTCCATGCCCTGAGATCACTCCCACAGCGCGCTGCCCCGAGATTACTGCAGTGGAGACGAGACGGTTACTCACCTCTTAGCGGACTGTGGGCTGGCGAAGATCTGTGGAGAAAGATGCAAGGGCCTGAGCCACAGCACCTGTGTGACAGAAGGCTCACCGATCCTCGGGCTGTTCCCAGGACGCGCAGGAAAATGGACAGCGAATGCTGCTGGAAGATTATCAACTCGGGGAAAGACGCCCGAAACTTTTTGGCCTGCCATCAAATCGAGATGTCAGGAGAGCAGCGGTTCCATACCTGGGGTCCACGGTTACTGGTATTGGTCTTTGGCATTAAAAAATGTTTGGTAACCGCTGTAGTACAGGAATGCTGCCGACTGACACATTCCTGACTACAGGGACATCATTGGAACTACAGGGATGCTCTACACTGGACAGGGAGTGGCCGGGTTGGCTGAGGAAGCCTCACAGTTATTGTAGCAGTGAACCACCCCAGGGGGGGACATGGCTCCTCCTTTAAGCGCAGGACTTCAATCGTCTTCTAGGGGAAGATCCTTCCGACCGCAGGGATGAGGCCTTTAGAGATTCAGCTTACGTTTTAGTCGCACTGGGTTTTTAAGAGATTGTTTAGTAGCTATACTGCCAATCCTCCTCCGCTCGTAGCCGGGCTTAGACAGTCCATGGCCGCGTTTTCTGATCTGTTGCCCACTTAATGTGTTTTTGATTCCACACTCAACATAGAAATGCTCAGAATTTCCACTGAACACATCCAGCAAAACCATGTTCATCCCCTGAGTCTGCAGCGCGTGTAGTGGACAATCGCGGTACTGCAGGGGATCAGCAGCTCCCCGGAAGTTTAAAGCATTCTGAATCAGGAAGTGCCGCGTGTTAACATGGCTTCGAAAGGACCGGTCGAGAGTTTGAGCGAGGAGGTAATTTGTCCCATCTGCCTGGATTTCTTCACCGATCCGGTATCACTGGAGTGCGGACACAACTTCTGTCGCTCTTGTATCACACAGTGTTGGGAAAGGGAGGAGAGAAACTCCTGCCCGGAATGCAGAGAGGTGTTTGCTCACCGCACCCTCAGGGTGAATCGGGCCTTAGCAAATCTGGCCGAAAAATTTCGAAATCTAAACCTGAATCCGAAAGGGAAGGAAAGTAAACTTCACTGCGAGGAACATGAGGAAGAACTGAAGCTGTTTTGCGAAACGGACAAGACACTGATCTGTCTGATCTGCAGAGACGCGCAGGAACACAGAGAGCACCGCTTCAAGCCGATTAAAGAAGCTGTTAAAATCTACATGGTAAAAACTAACGTTAGTTTAATACTTAACATATTTCCTTTGTACTACATATCACACGAGCCTCTATAACTAACACATCATTCTCTGCAACTTCCGCCATTTCTAACCGGATTCTAGCACCTATCCGTCCCACAGCCCACCTCCTCACCCCACAACTCTCCACTCTCTATACGGATCGCTCCCCGTACTGTATCGCCCTGATCCACTCGCTCCTCCCCACTGATCTCCCTCCTGGCACCGAGACCTGCAAGCGGGACAAGTGCTCCCCTGATTCCGAACCTCCTCCCTCGTCACCATTCAGGGCCGCAAACAGCCCAGTTCCTCCCGTTCTTCCATGGTCGATTATCCTCTCGTATTAGATTCCTTCTTCTCCAGCTCTTTACTTCTTCCATCTGTCCCCTCTCAGCTTCTCACTTCATCACCCTCCCGCACGTTCCCCCTCATGTTGTCTCACCCGTCACCTGTCAGCTGGTTCTCATTCCCATCCTTTTTATTCTGGCTTCTGTCCCATTCCTTCCCAGTCCTAATGAAGGGTCTCATCCCGAAACACCGACTGTTTATTTCCCCTGAATAGATGCTCCCTGACTCACTGAGTTCTTCCGGCATTTTGTGTGATAATCGGGTTTGATCACCTGTTTCTTTTGATGCATCTTTGTTTCTATTTCCTTCACTCTCTGACTTCCAGGATCAGCTAAAATCTTCCTTAGACTCTCTCACAAAAAAGAAATCAAACTTCCAGGAAAAGGAGCAGCAACAGAAAGAGAAGATTTCCGGAGTTCGGGTGAGGCTTCCTGAGCTGAATTTCTGATATTACAGTCGATTTTTGCTCCATTTGATGCATAATAGCCGAGTATCGCAGCTCCAGTGACCTGGGATCGATCCTGACCTCTGCTGCTGTCTGTGTGGAGTTTGCATGCTCTCTCTGTGGCCATGACAGTTTCAGACACATTCCAAGGACATACTGGATGAATGGTTAATTACAATTAACCCTGTGAAGGTGGAGGAGAGTGATGTGAATCTGCTGGGAGTTAATGGGTCACTGAGGGAGAATAAGTTTCAGGAAAATGTGAGGGAAAGGAGTTGACGGGAATGTCTCAGAAGTAGTATGGACCACAATGGACCGAATGGTCACTTTTATGTCATAAGGAAATACAACACAGCAATGCAGTAAACTAATCTTCACCTTTCATTCGACAGAAACAGTCACACAGTGTTCAGATCCACATCACATCCCAGTTTGCTGATGTGCCACTGCGCCAGATTATTACTGAGAAAGAGCAGAGCTTACTCAGGGATCTCAGGGAAGAAGAGAAGAGGATTCTCAACCCAATGGAGAAAAATCTTCTTAAGATTCAAGAGAATATAAGGATTATTCAGGAGGAAATCACTAAGTTAAAGGAACAGATGGATCAAAAAGACAGTGTGATGTTTCTCAAGGTGAGGGATTACATTTCAATTTATTTCTGTCAAATTGAACTAAGTGAACAGTGGTATACTTGAAATGAACACAGCACAGCGGCCAATTCTACCAAATCAATTACCACCGCTGGTGTCCTCTCACAGAGTGTTCTCCTTGCATGACGAACCTCCAATCACTCCGCGAATGACATTCTAAATACCGGAAATAGATATTCGATCCTTTATCAGCAACATACAATATTTAAGCGATGAAATTTCAGCATAATTAATCGTAAATTAAACTGCAATTAATCGGTCAACAAAAGATATGGCATCTGCCAGTCCCAGGATCAAAACAGCACAGAACAAAGTACGAATTCGTAACTTATTCCCTTCACTTTTACCACGTCCCCACTCACGTAACTGGTTATCGTAATAAACACATAACACAGAATACAATGCAGATAGAAAACAGAATTTTTGCTCCTACACACAGAATTTACAAGTGGCAGTAAACTGGTTTTCACCAGACAATTGATGCAACTATTCAGGGTTGTTGTTTTCCCAAAATTGGACATCCACAACTTCTGTACATCCCAGGACAGAATGTAATCTTTTCTGAAATGATTTACTCTGATCACAACACAGAGCTGCTGATTGTGTCCTTAATTACCGCATTAAATATCCTCTAAAACTCCCATTAACACCCAGTTCCAGTCATAGGCTGTGAGTGTGTGGTGCGGTGGGTGTGAGGGTCTCTCTGCCAATCAGTGAGAACAAAGAATGTGACCCACACATCAGACTTATCCTTCATATCCGGTTTCCATCAGATTACAGAAACTTTCACTGTCTCTACTTTTTCGAATTAGTTTTACATGGGATTGTGTCCCAGTCACCGTCATGAGCAGGCCATTTGGTCCATCTTCTATCAATTTCACCTCGGCCACAAGCCTCCTGCCACCTCCTCACCGCACCCAGAAACAATACCCCGAACTCCCTGGTCCCTCACGTGTTTGTCCAGCCTCCCCATTACATTCAATCTCTACTGTTCCATTTCAACCACTACTGTGGCAGTGTTCCACATCCTCTTCACTAAATTTCTTGTGGGATTTATTAAAACCTCCTGGCATTTTATTATTGACTGAAGGTCTCCCCATAAATAGAAACATAGAAATCGTTGCCAGCAGCTCATTCCACACATTCCAAAAAAGTTACCTCTGACATCTCCTCCGTACTACTTCCAAGCACCTGTGTCCTCTCGAGTTCGCCATAAATGAGATACTTTTTCCAACTTCTCGCAAGAAATCCATCACTAATCTTAAATTGTTCCATTTTATCAATCTGATATCTTATCCAGATGGTAATGCACAGCCTGTCCTTTCTTTCCTGTAAGTTTCATCCTCTCAGTAATGGTCTAACTTTCAGAAACTTTCCCTGTAATTTACTCCGTGGTTCTGTATTGCTGGTGTGTGTTTGTGACTGTGGGAGTGGGAACTTTCAACACCTTGTAATGATTTGGATGAAATTCAGGATGTGAACAGTAAGTCCAAGTCTGATCAGATTTGTGTTTTTATTTATTTCAGGAAGAAGCTCGTCGGAACTGTAGGTAGGACATGCTCTTTACTGAAACCCTGTATGGATTTGTAAAATAGTTCAAAATTCCAGTTTATCACCAGCAGTTTAACATTTACAGAATCAGTGATGATGCCCAGGAATTGTCAGTGACAGATGAGGCCCTACCGGTTGAAAAATTCGATCGCTTCTATTTGTTGAACACATTGCTGAGTGAAACACTTGATGCCATTAACCGAGGTAAAACTTACAAAGATTCATTTTTCCTTGTTCATGAAACACAATTAATTTATAAACTGAAGCAAGGATTGGCTGTGATAATGGACTGAAGGGGAACTGAAGTTTATTCCACATCAGTCCCACTGACTGGGAGGCATCACTGTCACACGGTCAGCTGGAGATTTCAGACCCCTGAACAGACCGGCACAGGGCCACAATACAACCAATACATGGGACTGGCAGATGAACCACTGTGTCCTGATCCCAGGCACACTGCAATAACACGCCAAGACATGAATTTGAATCCTTCCACAGGAGCTGGGAAATTAATACTGACTTGATGATATTGTAGGGAATAAAAGCAGGTATCAGTGTGGTGACAGGGATTGTCAGGAAAATACACAAGTCCTCTGTGCCCTGTGAGTGCAGACTCTGACTGACACAGGTCTTCCCCCTTCTGGAACCACAACTCTCACTGTTGTTAGAGGGAGAAGAGGGGAGCAGTAGTGACAGGGGACTCAATTGTCAGGAGACAGACAGGAGGATGTATGGACGTGAATTGGACACCCGAATGGTATGTTGCCTCAAAGGTGCCAAGGTCAGGGATGTCTCGATCGTGTCTGCAGCATTTAGAGAGGGAGGAAAAACAGCCAGATATCTTGTTGCATTTTGGGACCAATTACATAGGAAGTAAAAACAAAGAGGTCCTGAAAAGAATCTGGCTAGCTTGGTAGAAAGCTCAGAAGTAGCACCCCCAGGGTTGTAATTTCTGGATTGCTGCCTGTGCCACATGCTGGTGAGGGTAGAAACAGGATAATTTGATACATTAAAGATGGCTGAGAAGAGGGAGCTGGGAGCAGGGCTTCAGTTCTTGGATCATTGGGATCTGTTCTGGTGGAGGAATGACCTGCTTAAAAGGGATGGGTCGCACCTGAACCCAAGGGAGAGCAATATTCTCACAGAGAGGTTTGATGGAGCTGTTGGGGAGGGTTTACACTAATTTATTGGGTGGGGTGGGTCGGGAACTGGAGTAAAGGGATAGAATTGATGGTAAAATGCAAAGATAGCATGCAGTCAGACTGTCAGATAGGGCGGACAGATGCGAGGAGAAAATTGCAGCCAGTAGGGTGAGTATCAGTGCATTAGCAATGCAGAATTAAAAAGGGTAGCAGATACAGTACACAAAGTGTTATATCCCAATGCAGGGAGTATGAGAAATAAGGTGGATGATCTTGTTGCACTATTACCGATTGTCAGGTGTGATGTTGTGGCCATCACGGAAACGTGGCTGAAGGACGGTTGTAGTTGGGAGATGAATGTTCAATGTTACACAATGTATCGGAGGAAGGAAGGAAGGCCGATGGGGTGGCGTGGCTCTGCTGGTAAATCAGCAGCAAGATGTGACATAGGATTGGAAGATGTTGAATCCTTGTGGGTTGAGATAAGGAACTGCAAAAGTAAAAATGACACTGACAGCAGTCATATACAGGCCTCCCAACAGTCAGTGGGTTGGCACACACAGATTACTACTGGAAATAGAAAAAGGCTGATGAAAAGGACAATGTTATGATAATCATGGGAGATTTCAACATGCAGGTCAATTGGGAAAATCAGATTGGTAAAGGATCTCAAGAGAGTGAGTTTGTTGAATGCAATGTGATGGCTTTCTAGATCAGTTTGTCGTTGAGCCTACTCGGGGAACAGCTCTACTGGATTTGGTGTTATGTATTGAACCAGAGGTGAGTAGTTAAAAGAAACCTCAGGAAGCAGTGCTCACAACATGACTGAGTTCAACTTGAAATCTGATAAGGAGAAAGTAAAGTCTGACATTGTAGTATTTCAGAGGAGTGAAAGAAATTACAGTGGTCTGAGAGAGGAGTTGGCCAAAGCAAATTGGAAGGAGATGCTGGCAGGGATGAGAGCAGAACAGAAATGCTTTCAGTTCTGGGAAAGTGAGGGAGGTGAAGGATAGATGTATTCTAAAAATAAATAAATAATCAAATGTCAAAACAGTAAAACCGTGGCTGACAAGGGAAGACAAGCTAATGTAAAGGCAAAAGAGAGGGTATACAACTCAACAGAAATTAGTAGGAAGACAGAGGATTGGGAAGCTTTTAAATATCTACAGAGAGGAACTGAAAGAATGATTGGTATGAAAAAAATAAACAAGAAATTGATTTGAATTGAATTGACTTTATTACTTACATCCTTCATATACATGAGGATTAAAAATCTTTACGTTACGTCTCCGTCTAAATGTGCAATGTGCAATTGATAGTAATTTATGATGAATAATATGTTTAACAGGCTGATTAATATAACACAGAAATTCAGTTGGGTCCACATGAGTTAATCAGTCTGATGGCCTGGTTGAAGAAGCTGTCACGGAGCCTGTTGCTCCTGGCTTTTAATCTGTGGTGCCGTATCCCGGATGGTAGCAACTGGTACAGTTTGTGGTTGGAGTGACGCTGGTCTCCAAAGATCCTTCAGGCCCTTTTTACACACCTGTCGTTGTAAAACAAGTTAGCAAACAATATCAAATTGTTTTTCAAGTATTGTAAAAGAAATAAAACAGAGATGAGAGTGGATATAGGACCGCTAGAAAACAAGGCCGGATATATAATAATGCGGGATAAAGAGATGGCAGATAAACCAAATGTTTTGCACCAGTCTTCACCGTGGAAGACACTAGCACTGTGCCTGGTGTTGAAGAGTGCGAGAGAAGAGAAATGAGTGCAGTTACTGTTACAAGGGAGAAGGTGCTCAAAAAGCTGAAAGACTTAAAGGTACATAAGTCACCCGGACCAGATGAACTGCACCCTAGTGTTCTGAAAGAGGTTGCAGTAGACTTTGTGGAGGCATTTCAAATGATCTTTCAAAAATCACTGGACCCTGGCATGGTGCCAGAGGACTGGAAAATGGCAAATGTCACTTAGCCCTTTAAGTAAGGAGGAAGGCAGCGGAAAGGAAATTATTGACCAGTTAGCCTCACCTCTGTGGTTGGGAAGAAGCTGGAGTCAGTTGTTAAGTATGAGGTTATGGAATACTTGGTGGCACTGGACAAGATAGGACAAGTCAGCATGGCTTCGTGAAGGGAATATCCTGCCTGACAAACCTGTTGGGATTCTTTGAGGAGATTACAAGCAGGATCGATAAAGGGGATGCAGTGGATGTTGTATATTAGGAATCTCAGAAGGCCTTTGACAAGGTGCCACACATGAAGGTGGTAACCAGGTTAAGAGGCCAGGGTATTACAGAGAAGTTACAGGCATGGTTAGAACATTGGCTGATTGGTAGAAAACAGGGAATGAGAGTAAAGGGATCCTTTTCTGGTTGGCTGCTGTGACTCGTGTTCCACGGGGGTCAGTGTTAGGACACCTTCATTTTATGCTGTATATCAAGATCTAGCTGATGGAATAGACCATAAGATACAGGAGTAGAACTAGGCCATTCGGCCCATCGAGTTTGCTCCACCATTCAGTCATTGGCTGATCCAATTCTTCCGGTCATCCCCACTCCCCTGCTTTCACCCTATACCCTTTGATGTCCTGGCTAATCAAGAACCTATCCATCTCTGCCTTAAATATGACTTGGCCTTAACAGCCACTTGTGGCAATAAATTCCACAGATTTTCAACACACTGACTAAAGTAGTTTCTCCGCATCTCAGTTCTAAAAGGACGTCCTTCAATCCTGAAGTCATACCCTCTTGTCCTAGAGTAGATGGCTTTGTTTCCAAGTTTGCAGATGATACAAAGATTAGTGGAGGGGCCGGTAGTGTTGAGGGAACTGTTAGGCTGGACAAGGACTTGAATGGGGAGAATGGGAAGGAAAGTGGCAAGTGATATACAATGTTGGAAAATGCATGCTCATGCACCTTGGTTGTAGAAATAATGTGCAGATTTTTTTTCAAATGGGGAGAAAATCCAAAAAGCTGAGATGAAAATGGACTTAGCAGTCATTCTGCAGAACACCCTAAACGTTAACTTGCAGGGAGAGTCCGTGGTGAGGAAGGCAAATCCAATGATAACATTCATTGCAAGGGGTTTAAATAGCATTCAATTCAAGAGCAGGGATGTGATGCTGAGGCTTTATAAGGCACTGGTGAATCCTCACCTTGAGTATTGTGAACAGTTTTGGGCTCCTCATCTAAGAAAAGGTGTGCTGGCACTGCAGAAGGTTCATTTCATAAGGATGATTCCTGGAATGAAAGGGTTATCATACGAGGAACGTTTGATAGCTCTGTGTCTGTACTCGCTGGAATTTAGAAAGATGAGGGGGGATCTCATTGAAACGTTTCGAATGTTGAAAGTCCTAGACAGAGTAGATGTGGAAAGGATGTTTGCCATGGTGGTGGAGTTTAGGACAAGAGGGCACAGCCTCAAGACAGAGGGGTGTCTATTTAAAACAGATGCGGAGAAACTTGAGCCAGCGGCTGGTGAATTTGCGAAACTTGTTGGGTGTATTTAAGGCAGAGTTTGATAGGTTCCAGATTGGACACAGCATCAAAGGTCACGGGGAGAAGACCAGTGAGTGGGGCTGAGGAGGGAAAAAAAGGATCAGCCATGATTGGCAGACTCAATAGGCAAATGGCCTAATTCTGCTCCTATGTCTTATGGTGTTCAGATCACTACATTGAAGCAGTATGAGAATGAGCTCGGACACAACAACAAGCATTGACATGGGTCAAGATTTCTCTTGGGAGAAGCACACACAGCATAACCGGCCTGGCAAAGCTCCCTCAGACACACACACAGGAAGGATTGGCAGATTGTAGTCAGAGCCTCAGCAATGTACGTTGTTATTTCCCTCAGTAACCTGGAAACCAATCTCTTCAGAGACAGTCATTTATTCATTTAAACACCTCAATGACATGTGACACATTGTCAACACACACCAGACATGTGATGACACACTGTAACATACAAATGATTCAATGTGCACACTCTCCTTCAATGTATATACACACCACACGGATATTTACTACAATACACACACACACACACACACACACACACACACACACACACACACACACATACACACACACACACACACACACACACACACACACACACACACACACACACACACACACACACTATCAGAGTGTGACACATGGCCACAGAAATAGGCACAAATTTCCATTTAGGATTGAAATCTGCCTTCCTTACCCAGTCTGTCTGTTCTGTGGCACTGAGCTGCCCTCTGACGTGAGGTCACATCAACACTACACACACAGACTCCGGGGTAAGATTCCTTAGGAGGATGATCTGGGAGAGTTTGGCGGATGTTGAACCCACGGCCCACTTCATTAATCTGCAAGACTAAGATGTCTTCTTGAGCATGGCCCATTTGTGTGTGTTTGCCCCCCTCCCCCATCCCTCTAACCATTTCCCATCTGTGTACCTGCCCAAATTTATTTTAAAATATTTTATTTTTACCTGTTTGTACAGCGTCTGAGGGCAAATTCCATTTACCAACCTCCCTCTCTATGAGAATGTTACCCGATAGACCACTCAGAAAAATTTCCCGTATCACTTTCAATCCGAGGCTTCTGGTTCTGTACTCCCATTTCTTGAAAAAAGAAACGCTTTTTAAGCTCTTTATGAATTATTTACCTTGATAAGGGGTCATACCTGAACATCCTACACTACAGCTGAATAGCAAAAACTTATCCAAACTCTAATTTTAACCCAAGCCCCCAGTCCTGGTAACATACCCCTGAAGCCTCCTGTCCAGTGTAAAGACATCCTCCCCATATTCGGCAACCGGAAATGCAGACAATGCTCCAAGTGTGGTCTATCATCGAAATCAAAGGCTTTGTTTAAGTTCATGTGGACAGTGTGGAATAGGCTGATGAATACAGGACTGAAGGTGTTTTTTTAGATTGGGACAAGAGGGGCGGCGTGGGAGCTAAATTCTGAAGGAAGGCAGTTTTCTAAAAAAAACTTAGCGTACAGGAACGGTGAGACTGCACAGGCAGTGCGGAGAGTTTAAAAAGATGACCACCCTATACAGCGGGCAGCGGAGTGGGTGGCAGCAGAGTGTAGGGCTTTGGCTCAACGGGCTTAGGCGGTAACGGGAAGTGGCGAGAGCGAGGCAACGACTCTTTTTCTTCCCTTGGCAAATCGGCCCGGACGGACGGGGGACCAGCAGGGCACATTAGCTAACGGTTTAAAAAGTTTGGCGAAGTAAGTGGGTGAGCAGACCTATCTTTCTTTGTTTCATTCCTGTAGAATTAGGTAGCATGTCTGCAGGGTTAGTGCTTTGTTCAGGGTGTTAGATGTGGGAATCCTGGGAGACCTCCAGCCTCCCTGATAGCCACATCTGCACCAGGTGAACCGAGATTCAGCTCCTCGGAGACCGTGTTAGGGATCTGGAGCTGCAGCTTGATGACCTACTGCTTATTAGAGAAAATGAAGAGGTGATAGACAGGAGCTACAGGGAGGTAGTCATCCCTAGGCTACAGGGGTCAGAAAACTGGGTGACTGTCAGGAGAGGGAAGGGAAATGCCCGGATAGTGGAGAGCACCCCTGTGGCTGCCACCCCCCACCCCCCCCAGCAACAACTATATCGTTTCGGATGCCGTTGAGGGGGATGACCTGACAGGGGACGGCCACGGTGACCGGGTCTCTGGCACTGAGCCTGGCGCTGTTGTGCAGGAGGGAAGGAGGGGAAGAGGAATGCGGTAGTCATAGGGGATTCCATAGTCAGGGGAACAGACAGGAGATGCTGTGAGCCTGGTAGAGATACCCGCATGGTGTGCCTCCTCCCAGGTGCCAGGGTACAGGATGTCTCAAATCGGGTCCAGAATATCCTGAAGGGAGAGGGCGAGCAGCCAGCTGTCTTGGTACATGTTGGTACCAATGACATAGAGAGGAAAGGGAGGAGATCCTGAAGAGAGATTTACGGGAGTAAGGAAGGAAGTTGAGAAACAGGATCTCCAGGGTAGTAATCTCAGGATTGCTACCTGTGCCACGTGCTAGCGAGGGCAAGAATAGTAGGATCAGGCAGATGAATGCGTGGCTGAGAAAGTGGTGCAGGGGGCATGGCTTCAGATTCTTGGATTATTGGTATCTCTTCAGGGGGAAGTATTACCTGTTCAAACAGGACGGGTTACACCTGAACCATAGCGAGAATATTTAATAGAGCTGTTAGGGAGGGTTTAAACTAATTTGGCAGGGGGATGGTAAACAGGAATAATAGAGTGGAGTAGGGGGAAAACAGAACTAAATCTAAGATAGTGAGCAGTAAAGATGTCAGGAAGGACAGGCAGGTGATGCGGCAAATTTGCAGCCAATGGGATGAGTTGCGGTGCAATCAAAACAAAAAGTACAAAATACTGGACTTAGGGTGTTATACTTAAATACACACAGCATAAGGAATAAGGTGGATGATCTTGTCGTACAGCTACAGATTGTCAGGTATAATTTTGTGGCCATCACTGAGACGTGGCTAAAGGATGCATGTCTCTGAGAGCAGAACGTCCAAGGATACACGGTGTATCGGAAGGATAGGCAGGTAGGCAGAGGGGGTGGCGTGGCTTTATTGGTAAGAAATTATATTAAATCATTAGAAAGAGATGACATAGGATCGGAAGGTCCTGAATCTTTATGGGTTGAGCTAAGAAATCGCAGGGGTAAAAGGACCCTGATGGCTGTTATCAACAGGCCTCCTAACAGCTGCAGTGAGGTGGACTACAAATTACAACAGGAAATAGAAAAGGCTTGCCAGAAGGGCAGTGTTATGATAATTGTGGGGGATTTTAACTTGCAAGTGGATTGGGAAAATCAGGTCAACACTGGATCTCAAGACAGAGAATTTGTATAATGTCTACGAGATGGCTTTTCAGAACAGCTTGTTGTTGAGCCCACTAGGGAATCAGAGGTACTGGATTGGATACTGTGTAATGAACCAGAGGTGATTAGAGAGATTGAGGTGAAGGAACCGTTAGGAGACAGTGATCGTAACATGATTGAGTTCACTGTGAAATTTGAGAAAGAAAAACCGAAATCCGATGTTGGTATTTCAGTGGAGTAAAGGAAATAACTGTGGCATGAAAGAGGAAATGGCCAAATTTGACTGGAAAGGGACACTAGCGGGAGGATGGCAGAGCAGCAGTGACTGGAGTTTATGCGAGAAGTGAGGAAGGTGCAAGACAGATATATTCCAAAAAAAGAATAAATTTTCGAATGGAAAAACGATGCTACCGTGGCTGACAAGAGAAGTCAAAGCCAAAGTAAAAGCAAAGGAAAGGGCATTCAAGGAAGCAAAAATTAGTGGGAAGACAGAGGATTGGGAAGTTTTTAAAAGCTTACAAAAGGAAACTAAAAAGGCCATTAAGAGGGAAAAGATTAACTATAAAAGGAAGCTGGCAAATAATATCAAAGAAGATACAAAAAGCTTTTACAAGTATATAAAGAATAAAAAACGGGTGAGAGTGGATATAGGACAGATAGAAAATGATGCTGGAGAAATTCTAAAGGGAGATAAGGAGATGGCTGAGGAACTGAACGAGTATTTGCAATAGTCCTCACTGAGGAAGATATCAGCAGTATACCGGACACTCAAGGGTGTCAGGGAAGAGAAGTGTGCGCAGTCACAATTACGACAGAGAAAGTACTCAGGAAGCTGAATAGTCTAAGGGTAGATAAATCTCCAGGACCAGATGGAATGCACCCTTGTGTTTTGAAGGAAGTAGCTGTGGAGATCGCGGAGGCATCAGCAATGATCTTTCAAAGGTCACTAGATTCTGGCATGGTTCCGGAGGAATGGAAGATTGCAAATGCCACTCTGGTATTTAAGAAGGGGGCAAGGAGGGAAAAAAATGAATTATAGACCTGTTAGCTTGAGAAATGGTTGGGAAGCTTCTGGAGTCAATTGTCAAGGATGAGGTTATGGAGTACCTGGAGGCATATGACAAGATAGGACAAACTCAGCATGGTTTCCTTAAAGGAAAACCCTGCCTGACAAACCCATTGAAATTTTTTGAGGAGATTACAAGTAGGCTAGACAAGGGAGATGCAGTGGATGTTGAGTATTTGGATTTTCAGAAGGCCTTTGACAAGGTGCCACACATGAGGCTGCTAAACAAGATAAGAGCCCATGGAATTACGGGAAAGTTACATACGTCGATAGAGCGTTGGCTGATAGGCAGGGAACAGAGCGTGGGAATAAAGGACCCCATTCTGGTTGGCTGCCAGTTACCAGTGGTGTTCCACAGGGGTCCGTGTTGGGGCCGTTTCTTTTTACGTTGTATATCAACGATTTGGATTATGGAATAGATGGCTTTGTGTCTAAGTTTGCTGCTGATACAAAGATAGGTGGAGGGAACGGTAGTGCTGAGGAAACAGAGAGTCTGCAGAGAGATTTGGATAGATTAGGAGAATGGTCAAAGAAGTGGCAAATGAAAAACAATGTTGAAAAGTGTATGGTCATGCACTTTGGTAGAATAAATAAATGGGCAGACTATTATTTAAATGGAGAGAGAATTCAAAGTTCTGAGATGCAATGGGAATTGGGGGTGCTCGTGCAGAATATCCTTAAGGTGAACCTCCAGGTTGTGTCGGTGGTGAAGAAGGTGAATGCAATGTTGGCATTCATTTCTAGAGGAATAGAGTATAAGAGCAGGGATGTGATGTTGAGGCTCTATAAGGAACTGGTAAGACCTCACTTGGAATACTGTGTGCAGTTTTGGGCTCCTTATTTAAGAAAGGATGTTCTGACATTGAAGTGGGTTCAGAGAAGATTCACTAGAATGATTCCGGGAATGAGAGGGTTAACATGTGAGGAACATTTGACCGCTCTTGGATTGTACTCCGTGGAGTTTAGAAGAATGAGGGGGAACCTCACAGAAACATGTCGAATGTTAAAAGGCATGAACAGAGTCGATGTGGCAAAGTTGTTTCCCATGATGGGGGAGTCTCGTACGAGAGAGAATGACTTAAGGATTTAAGGGCGACTATTCAGAATGGAGATGCGAAGAAATTTTTTTAGCCAGAGGGTGGTGAATCTGTGAATTTCTTGCGGCAGTGGAGGCCAGGTCATTGGGTGTATTTAAGACACAGATTGATAGTTATGTGAGTAGCCAGGGCATCAAAGGTCATGGTGAGAAGGTGGGGGAGTGGGAATAAATGGGAGAATGGATCAGCTCATGATTAAATGGCGGAGCAGATCCGAAGGGCCGAATGGCCGGCGGCTTCTGCTTTGTCTTATGTTCTTATTTGAAGGCACCAGTATACGGAATAAGGATCTTGTAGCACAGGTAGAGTTTGACAGGTACAAACTTAAGTAGGTACGACTTTGGTTGAAGGAATGAAGGCATAGACAATTCTGTAAACAGCGAAAATTCAAAAATCAGCGGTGCAAAGGGTCATGGGTGTCCTTGTGCAGGATTCCCTGAAGGTTAACTTGCAGTTTGTGTCAGTGGTAAGATTGGCAAACTCAATGTTTGCTTTCATTTCGTGAGGATTAGAATACAAGAGCAAGGATGTAATGCTGAGGATTTATAAGGCATTGGTCAGACCACACTTGGAGTATTGTGAGCAGTTTTGGTCCCTTCTATTGGAAAACATGTATTGACATTGGAAGGGGTCCAGAAGATTCACAAGAATGATTCCGAGAATGAAGGAGTTAACAAATTAGGAGTTAATTCTTATCCCTCTCAACCGTATTCTCCCGCCTCCTCCCTGTAAATTTTGAGACTCTGACTAATCAAGAAGTTTACTTATTAACTTCTGCTTTAAAAATCAAACAGGAGAAAATCTGCAGATGCTGGTAATCCAAGCTACACAGGTCCTGATGAAGGGTCTCGCCAGATCTCTCTGACACCTGTCTGGAAAGAGTTGATGTTGGGATGATGTGGGTGGGTCGAGAACGGTAAGCACAGCCTCCGACTATAGGGATGTCCACTTAGGACAGAGATGAGGAGGAATTCCTTTATCCACAGGATAGTGAATAAGCCACAGGCAACTATGGAGGCCAAATAATTGAGTATATTTAAAGCAGAGTAACACACACAAATTGTTGGGAGAACAGCAGGCCGGGAAGTTCCTATGGAAAAAAGTAAACAGTCCACGGTTCAGACTGAAACACTTCATCAAGACCTGTGTTGCTTAAGGGTTCCTGCAAATTCATCCCCTGTCCTAATGAGGGGCTGCGGGGGATGGGGTTGTGGGAAAGGGGACAAAGTCATCCTCATCTGCGATCTTTGCCCCCTCTAACTTCTCATTACGTCTACACACACAGTTCACCCACAGGCTTTCCACCCCTCCCTCTCCTGGATCAATCTGCCATTCATCTCTCCCCTACTGGTTCCCATTATCACCTCCTTTACTGTCTCAAACCATCACACTCCCCCACTTCACACTCACAAATGAAAGTGAGCATTGTATGAAGGGCCTGTTCCTGTGCTGTACTGCTCTATGTTCTCTGTTCCCAGTTTCGAAGAATGAGAGGAGATCTCATGGAAACACAACATTCTTTCAGGGGTCAACAGGCAGGAGTGAGGGAGGATGTTTCCCCTATCCAGCGGAAAAACCTTGGGGAGACATTAAATGTCCATCCGCTTTCGTCGGGTCAAACCACAGGAAAGGTTCGTGTCGGCCACCCGACGGCGCCTGAGGCCCATTGGCCTTTCCCTCGGTCTGAGTCTCCCCGCCGATCCCTGGGGCCGCGCTGCCCGAGTCTCCCCTTGATCTCCGCGGCCGCGCTGCCCGAGTCTCTGCCCGATCCCCGGGGCCGCGCTGCCCGAGTCTCCTCCCGAAACCCCGGACCGCGCTGCCCGAGCTCCCCCCGATCCCCGGGGCCGCGATGCCCGAGTCTGCCCCCGATCCCCCGGGCCGCGCTGCCCGAATCTCCCCCCGGATCCCCGGGGCCGCGATGCCCGAGTCTGCCCCCGATCCCCTGGGCCGCGCTGCCCGAGCCTCCCCCGATCCCCGTGGACTCTCTAATTCTCTGCTTCTCCCCCCAGTCTCTGTCACCCTGGATGTGGAAACGGCGAGTCCGTGTCTCGAGGTGTCTGAGAATCGGAAGAGTGTGAGATGGACCCGGACCCGGAGGAATCTCCCTGACACCGGGAAGAGATTCACAGACTGGCCGTGTGTGCTGGGATCGGAGGGATTCACATCGGGGAGACATTACTGGGAGGTGGAGGTGACGGGGATTCGGAGCTGGGGTCTGTGAGTCGCCGCAGAGTCTGTGGAGAGGAAGAGACGGGTCAGACCGAGTCCGGAGACCGGATTCTGGGTCATCGGGCGGTATTGTGACGTGTTACATCGGGATTATGACGTGTTCCGTTTATTCCCCTCACCCGAGTCCCGTCTCCGTACCGGACCCATCCCCGGGAGGGTGGGAGTTTATCTCAGTTACGAGTCTGGGACAGTTTCATTTTACAACGCGGGGACCAAGTCCCATCTCCACACCTTCACTGGGAATAAATTCACGGGGAAACTTTATCCTCTCTTCCGGAATGGGGATGAAATCCAGTGGCTGAGAATCTGCTCCGGTTCCGCTCCGGGTCTGTAAACGGGTCGGGTCCCGGGGACCGGCGTCAGGAGTAATTCTGGACAATTGGGCTTTGTTCCCGGGAAGGTGGGGCCTGTTCCGACGGGACGGTTTGCCCCTGAACTGGAGGGGGACGAAGATTCTTGCGGGTAGATTTGCTAGTGCTGCTCCGGGGGGAGGGGGTTAAACTAGATTTGCAGAGGGATGGGAAACAGAGTGTTAGAGCAGATAGTGAGGTGGAGGAGTATAAAGGTCATGCGAGGACTGCATGTATAGACAGAAATCAAAGGTTTGCACATTAGGTTGTAAATTAATTTTGAGAGCTTTAGAAATTATAGAAAATAAAGAATTCCAAAAAGATTTTGATGAAGAACGTGACCAGAACATTTGTGAAAAAGTGGCTACTTCAGTTTTATACCTATCACAATAATTGTCTATGTTAGGAAGTATTTTGGATAGTCTCTCCTTTGTTAAATAGTAACAGTGAACAATTTTAAATTGAATGAAACACTGATTGGCACATATTAAAGAAGAATTGACCATCTTCATTAACAAAGGTCATATTAAGTTCTCTCTCCCAATGTTGTTTAATTTTTAGTGATTAAGGGGATTTTTTTTTTTGCAGATTTATTTATTTTTATTATCATTTATTTTGTGATGGTCGATTGATGACTTTTGAAGAGTTAATTAGCAAATATTCTCTCTCTCAAACACACTTACTGCAATATCTTCAGGTTAGACATTTTTACAAAAATAATTATCTAAGTTTCCATGTATGCAAGAATCAGATTTGTTGGATACTATTTTGAATATGAATCCTTTAGTAAGAGGTTCCATTGGTAGAATTTATAATTTATTTTTAATACATTCATACAAAAAGATAACCTCTCACCTAAGGATTATACATGATAGAAATATTCGTTGTTTCCGATGCGATAGAGGGGGTGGGATGAAAGGGGGAGGAGTGGCATTACTAGACGGGGAAAATATCACAGCTGTGCGTAGACAGGACAGCCCGGAGCGCTTGTGTACAGAGGTCATATGGGTGGAGCTGAGGAACGGAAAAGGTGTGCGCACACTAATAGGGGTGTATTATAGACCGCCCAAAAGTCAGAGAGAATTGGAGGAGCAAATCTGTATCAAGATAGTAGACCGATGTAAGAAATAGGAGGTTGTAATAGTAGGGGATTTTAACTTTCCACATATTGACTGGGACTCCCAAACTGTAATAGGGCTAGATGGCTTGGAGTTTGTGAAATGTTTTCAGGAAAGTTTTCTGAATCAATATATAGAGGTACCTACGAGGGAGGATGCAATACTTGATCTCCTATTAGGAAACCAGACAGTCAGGTGACAGAAGTATGTGTAGAAGAACATTTTGGGTCCAGTGACCATAATGTCATCAGTTTCAAGTTAATTATGGATAAGGATGGGTCTGGTCGTCGAGTTGAGGTTCTAAATTGGAGAAGGGCCAATTTTCTGGAAATGAAAAAAGAACTAGGAAGAGTGGATTGGGATAAGTTATTTTTTTCCTGACAAGGATGTGTTCAGTAAGTGGAAGGCCTCCAAATGTGAAATTTTGAGGGTGCAGCGTTTGCATATTCCTGCCAGGATTAAAGACAAAGTTAACAGGCATAGGGAACCTTGGTTTTCAAGGGATATTGGCGATCTGGGTAAGAAAAAGAGAAGTGTATAGCAGGTAGAGGCAACAAAGAGCAAATGAGTTACTTAAAGAGTATAGAAAATGTAAGAAAATACTAAAGAAGGAAATCAGGAAGGAAAAACAGAAGACATGAGGTGGCTTCGGCAGATAATGTGAAGGAAATCCTGAAGGGTTTCTACAAGTATATTAAGAGTAAAAGGATAGTAAGGGACAAAATTGGCCCCCTAGAAGATCAGAGTGGTCGTCTGTGTGTGGAGCCTTACGAGATGGGGGAGATCTTAAACAGTTTTTTTGCATCAGTATTTACTCAGGAAACTGGCATAGTGTATATGGAAGGAAGGGAAACAAGCAGTAGCGTCATGGAACATTTGTAGATTAAAGAGGAGGAGGTACTTGCTGCCTTACAGCGCATAAAGGTAGATAAATCCCCCGGGCCTAACTTGATATTTCCTCGGACCTTGAGAGAGACTAGAGTAGAAATTGCAGGGGCCCTGACAGAAATATTTAAAATGTCCTCAGCCACGGGTGCAGTGCCGGAGGATTGGAGGGTAGCTCATGTTATCCCGTTGTTTAAAAAAGGCTCCAATAGAAAACCAGGTAATTACAAGCCAGTGAGCCTAACATCAGTAGTATGTAAATTATTGTAAGATGTTCAGAGAGATTGGATTTACAAGTATTTGGGCAGCCAAGGGCTGATTAAGGATAGTCAGTATGGCTTTGTGCGTGGTAGATCGTTTAAAGAGTTTTTCGAGGAGGTTACCAACAAAGTAGGTTAAGGAAAAGATGTGGATGTTGTCTACATGAACTTTAGAAAGGCCTTTGACAAGGTCCCACATGGGAGGTTTGTTCAGAAAGTTCAGACATGAGGTGTTCATGGAGAGGTTGGAGAGATTGAAAGAGTGCAGAGATTTACTAGGATGTTGCCAGGTCTTCAGGAGTTGAGTTACAGGGAAAGATTGAACAGGTTAGGACTTTATTCCTTGAAGCGTAGAAGAATGAGGGGGGATTTGATAGAGGTTTACAAAATTATGGGGGGTAAAGACAGTAAATGCGAGTAGGTTCTTTCCATTTAGATTAGGAACGATAAATACGAGAGGACATGGTTTTAGGGTGAAAGGGGAAAGGTTTAGGGGGAAAATGAGGAGGAACTTCTTCACTCAGGGAGTGGTGGGAGTGTGGAATGAGCTGCCATCTGACATGGTAAATGCAGGTTCACTCTAAAGTTTTAAGAATAAATTGGATAGATACATGGATGGGAGAGGTTTGGAGGGTTACGGTCTGGGAGCAGGTCAATGGGACGAGCGGAATAAAGTTTCCGCACAGACTAGAAGCGTCAAATGGCCTGTTTTCTGTGCTGTAGTGTTCTATGGTTCTATGGAGTGAAATGAACACGACCTGAGAATTGTCGATCGATTAATTTTAAACTCGTTCACCGCATCCGTCAACCGAACAAAAACACCGGGGATTCAGCAGCAGCTGTGGGAGGCGGGACCTGAGCTCCCCCGGGTCCTAAAGTCCTCCGGTAATGAGACAGGTTAAATGGGACAAGTGGGGGCGGTGCTGACCGGAAAAGACCTTGAAGATTGTTCATTAAGTTCATCTGCCATTTCTTTGTCCCCCATTACTACTTCACCAGTATCATTTTCCAGTGGTCTAGTATCAACTCTCATCTCCCTTTCACTCTTCATGTAACTGAAAACTAAACTTTTAGTATCCTAATTTGTATTATTGGCCCGTTTTATCTCATATTTCGTCTTGACCATTCTTATGCATTTTTTCGTTGCCTTTTGTTGGATTTTAAGAGCATCCCAATAATCCAACATCCCACTCACCTTTGCTACCCTATATATCATTTCCTTAGGTTTAACACAATTACTACATGCCTTTTCCAGCTCAAACTGTGAATTGATTTAAAGTCAGCCCCATAATTTAATAGTTTTTATCTGAAAGCTATCTACCCTCGCAAAGATTGTACTGACGACTGCATTTGATTCTTCTTCAGCCTTATACGCTTCACATTGAAATAGTATGTATTTCTACAGTTTCATAATGACAAAATGTACACGATACCGAATGAAGTTTTCCAATTAGTTACAAGGCATAATTAAGCATAGTGTGGGCATTTCTAAATCGAGTCAATATCATTCCTTCCCTTGTTTTAAGCCCTTCTTCTATAAACCCAACAGGTTTATGTATTCTGTAAAAGTGTCTGTCCTTATGTCCATTATCCTACGTCTTGCCATAAGCCCCTAAATCTTAACACTACCAACCCTTTAGCTTTTAATTTGCTAAGTGGAAGGTCTATATCCACAGCTTAACATTTAACAGCTTTTGGTGCTAAACAGTCAACATCATCATTTCCCTCAACAGTGTGATGTGCAGGGCCCATAATGTGCAGACATATAAATCAAACTTTATATATGAAATACAGTTTGAAAAAATTCCAACAGTCAATCTGACCTACTGCCAGAATGACCTGTTTAAGACTCATCAAAACCGAAATGTATTCTGAGGAAATTATAAGGACCAATTTCCTCCACCCAATGTAAGCCTATACTGTTGGGAAAGATTTCTGCTTCCTATGCTGATAATTGGCTATAAGTCATTTCTTTATCATTACCTGCAATTCAGGCACACAAAAACAGTCACAACAACATCCCCAGTTAACTTATCTTTTGATTCATCTGTAAAAATGGTTACTGTATGATAATAACTTTCATTAATATACTGATGAACCAACAGACTCTCAGGCAGAACCGAATACGATTGTGCAATCTAAAATCAACAGAGGTCACTGGAAAAAAACAAGGTGGGGTTACAGAGAAAGCTACAGTGGGACATATTGTATCATCAAATACACCCATATTCCCAGCGTGGTAAGAACCCAAAACGAAAAAACACTCTACTTGTGATGTCCCCAACCGTCCTCCAGCACACCTTTAAAAGGATGATCATTTCCTTGCCCCCGGCAAATTAATCCAGTATGTTGACATCAACTTGAACCTCTGTTACTTTAAGGGCAATTGTCCCATTGCAATCAGTAAAGCCAAAACAGGAGACAACATTACCGCACCAGAACACAATCTTAAAGCCTGTAATTTTATCACATAAAAACATTTTTAATTTGAAGATGAAGCTGATCCATAAGCCACACAGGCATAATCAAGAACAGATCAAATTAAACAAATTGGTCAACAAAGATTTTCATGTTGCACCCACGAATACCCACATAGATGTCTGAGGAGATTTAAAGCTCCTTTACATTGATCAATTATTTTACTGATAGGTGCTTCCACGTCAGCTTATTATCCATCCATATACAGAGAAATCTTAACACTGACACTTCCTCAAGATATTAATCATAAAATTTATATCAAGTCTATCAAGTGCAAGTCTATTAATGCTGTTTATAAACATCTGTACGTCATCTACGTCATCTGTATATTTTGAATTACCCAGGGTAACCCATTTTCCCATCTCAGAGAAAATATCATTAATCATAATGTTAAATAATGAATGGCTACAAATACTGCCTTGTGGGATCCCATTCTCTATCTCATAGAAACACAAACATAACATGCCGACCCGTCTTTGCACAGTCCGTCCAAATAAAAAACTCAGAAAAATTATACAATGTCCCCCTCACTCCTAATTTAATCAAAAGTCCTTTCTTACCTATCATTTCCCTTTTCAATATCAAGAGATACTTCAGACCTGTTGCCTTGACGTCGCACGTTATGAAGACCATGGAGCGGCTGATAATACAGAATCTGAGGCCACAAACCAGGCACGCCGAGGATCCTCTAGAGTTTGCGTATAAGGAGAAGGTGGGAGTGGAGGATGCTATCACGTATTTGCTGCACAAATCACTCTCTCACCTAGAGGGGGTCAGTTGTGCTGTGAGGATTACATTCCTTGACTTCTCTAGTGCCTTTAAAACCATCCAGCCCAAGATCTTAAGGCACAAACTAACGGAGATGGGAATAGACTCTCACATGGTGGATTGGATAGTGGACTACTTGACAGATAGACCTCAGTATGTGCGGTTGGGAGACTGTAGGTCTGACACGGTGGTCAGCAGCACAGGGGCGCCGCAGGGAACCGTACTCTCTCCGGTCCTGTTCACCCTGTACACATCAGACTTCCAATATAACTCGGAGTCCTGCCATGTGCAGAAGTTCGCTGATGACACGGCCATAGTGGGGTGTGTCAGTAATGGACAGGAGGAGGAGTATAGGAAACTGATACAGGACTTTGTGATATGGTGCAACTCAAACAACCTGCGTCTCAATATCACCAAGACCAAGGAGATGGTGGTGGACTTTAGGAGATCTAGGCCTCATATGGAGCCAGTGATCATTAATGGAGAATGTGTGGAGCAGGTTAAGACCTACAAGTATCTGGGAGTACAGTTAGACGAGAAGCTAGACTGGACTGCCAACACAGATGCCTTGTGCAGGAAGGCACAGAGTCGGCTGTACTTCCTAAGAAGGTTGGCGTCATTCAATGTCTGTAGTGAGATGCTGAAGATGTTCTATAGGTCAGTTGTGGAGAGCGTCCTCTTCTTTGTGGTGGCGTTTTGGGGAGGAAGCATTAAGAAGAGGGACGCCTCACGTCTTAATAAGCTGGTAAGGAAGGCGGGCTCTGTCGTGGGCAAAGTACTGGAGAGTTTAACATCGGTAGCTGAGCGAAGGGCGCTGAGTAGGCTGCGGTCAATTATGGATAACTCTGAACATCCTCTACATAGCACCATCCAGAGACAGAGAAGCAGTTTCAGCGACAGGTTACTATCGATGCAATGCTCATCAGACAGGATGAAGAGGTCAATAATCCCCAATGCCATTAGGCTTTACAATTCTACCGCCAGGACTTAAGAACTTTTTAAAAGCTATTATTAATGCTTTTTGAGATAGTGATTTAGATGCATATCATATTTTTTTACTGAGTAAGTATTGTATGTAATTAGATTTGCTACAACAAGTGTATGGGACATTGGAAAAAAAGTTGAATTTCCCCATGGGGATGAATAAAGTATCTATCTATCTATCTATCTATCTATCTATCTATCTATCTATCTATCTATCTATCTATCTATCTATCTATCTATCTATCTATCTATCTATCTACTAATCTATTACAACATCTTTATTTAATTGTGCTTTCCGAATATCATCTTCCAAACCTAACATTGAATCTAATGTCATTTCACCCTTCCAAAATCCACTCTAATAAAACACTTTATCACCACTCTTTCCAAAATATAACTCAAGCGCTTGATTACCATACATTCCATAAGTTTACATAAATGAGACATTCACGATATAGGCTTTTAACAAGAAGGATCAAATGGCGATCTGCCAGGTTTTAGAATAGGCACTACTATTTCTATTTTCCATGAGGAAAGTAGATGCACAATTCAAACAATTAATATTTTCACAAAAGAGAATTATATTCAATTACAATTTCAAATATCACTCTTTCCTGGGGACACCTGACCTGCATTATTAATTCATACAGAGAAATCTCTCCATCAGTGATACTATCATTGCTACAGCTGACTTCCAGCACATCAGGGTATTCACTGAAAAACATATCCCTACATTGTTTAACTGCTTCACTTAAATTATCCTGATTATGAATCTCAGCAAATGACCCAACCAGTAACACAACCTTCCCTGTTTCAGTAACAATCATTTTGCCCTCATTAATCAACACTGGAATATTATGATCTCCACAAATTCCATTTTCTAAATCATATCCCAAACAATTCCAAGTTTGATATCCCTTCCAATATTATCTCCACATAACCTCCGGTAAATCACCTACTTCCTCACCACGGCCTGTGCCCTTTTATTGTTAATAATGTCACTCGGAGACTGATGTACCATCACATAAAAACTCACATTTCTCCCAATTTGCTTCCTGTCCTGTTATAAATCCAAATCCAAACTCATAAAGACAGGAAGACTGACTGACGTTCACATAAACTAATCACCCTCTGAGTTACCATTTGAGCGACAGGCACTGCAGGCAATGACAGCAGGGGTCTCTTTTAAGTCTGACCTACGTATCGTAGGAAATCGGTCCATGATCAGCCCCTCCTCTTACGCTCCATCGCCATGGCGGAGATCAGCGCATCGCTTCTGTCGGTTCGCCAGCCTCGGCGCCCACAAGGACGGGTGTGATTCCCCTTCGCGCCTCGTTGGGACTGTTTCGGTGACGTCCGTGGTGGCTGACGGAACATGCTTTGACAGGGAGCGAGCGAGGACCAATAACTACAACTCCCAGAAGGCCCCACTGATGACATTGTGGTGGTGTTTTGGGTTAAGGTATAAAAGCAAAATGGAGGAAAATGTAATGCATTATGTTTTCTGTACTGTGTCGTGCCTTCAATAAAAAATAAATTAAAAACATGATTCCAGTGAGAAATAGATACAGTATAGAACAATACAGCACAGTACAGGCCATTCGTCCCACAATGTTTTGCCGACCCTTAAACTCTGCCTCCATAAGCTTAATTTCCTCCTTATACCTGTCTGGTAGTCTCTTAAACTTCACCAGTGTATCTGCCTCCATCACTGACTCGGGCAGTGCATTCCACGGACCAACCACTCTCTGAGTATAAAATATTTCTCTAATATCCCCCTTGAACTTCCCTCCCCTTACCTTAAAGCCATGTCCTCTTGAATTGAGCAGTGGTGTCCTGGGGAAGAGGCGCTGGCTGCCCACTCCATCTATTTCCCTAATATCAACTATACCTCTATCATTTCTCCTCTCATCCTCCTTCTCTACAGAGAGTAAATCCCTATCTCCCTTAATCTCTGATCATAATCCATACTCTCTAAACCAGGCAGCATTCTGGTAAATCTCCTCTGTACCCTTTCCAATGCGTCCACATCCTTCCAATAATGAGGCGACCAGAACTGGACAGAGTACTCCAAGTGTGGCCCAACTAGATTTTTATAGAGCTGCATCATTACCCTGCGACTCTTAATCTCTATCCCTCGACTTATGAAAGCTAACACCCCATAAGCTTTCTTAACAACTCTGTCCACCTGTGAGGCAACTTTCAGGGATCTGTGGACATGTAGCCCCAGATCCCTCTGCTCCTCCACACTTCCAAGTATCCTGCCATTTACTTTGTACTCTGCCTTGGAGTTTGTTCTTCCAAAGTGTACCACCTCACCCTTCTCCAGGTTGAACTCGATCTGCCACTTCTCAGCCCATTCCTGCATCCTATCAATGTCTCTCTGCAATCTTTGACAATCCTCTGCACTATCCACAACATCACCAACCTTTGTGTCTTCTGCAAACTTGCCAACCCATCCTTCTATCCCCACATCCAGGTCATTAATAAAAATCACAAAAAGTAGGGGTCCCAGAACTGATCATTGTGGGACACCACTAGTCACAACCCTCCAATCCGAATGTACTCCCTCCACCACAACTCTCTGCTTTCTGCAGGCAAGCTAATTCTGAATCCACCTGGTCAAACACCCCTGGATCCCATCCCTCTGACTTTCTGAATAAGCCTACCGTGTGGAACCTTATCAAATGCATTTCTAAAATCCATGTAGATCACATCCACTGTACGACCCTCATCTATATGCCTGGTCACCTCCTAAAAGAACTCCATCAGGCTTGTTAGACACGATCTGCCCTTCGAAATCCATGCTGACTGTCTCTGATCAGACCATGATTCTCTAAATGCCAATAGATCCTATATTTGTGAATCTTTTCCAACAGCTTTTCCACCACAGATGTAAGGCTCAGTGGTCTAAAATTATCCGGACTATCCCTACTACCCTTTTTGAACAAGGGGAGAACATTCGCCTCCCTCCAATCCTCCAGTACCATTCCCGTGGACAATGAGGACATAATGATCCCCGCCAGAGGCTCAGCAAACTATTTCCTCGCCTCAGATGCAGAACTGGGAAGTGGCAGATGGAGTTCAACACAGATGAAGAGATTAATTTCTGCAGGTCAAATTTGAACACAGAATATAATATTAATGGTAAGACTCTAGGCAGTGTGGAAGGTCAGAGAGATCTTGGGGTCCATGTCCATACGATACTCAAAGCTGCTGTGGAGGTTGGCAGTGTTGTTAGGAAGGTGTCTGGTGTGATGGCCTTCATCAACCGTGAGATTGAGTTCAAGAGCTGTGAGGTGATGTTGAAGCTATATTTCTCCTAACCTGTACATACGTAACTGTACCCCAACACAGCAGGGCTTAGTTGGACCCCGCTTGCGAGTCCTGTGTTCAGTTCCGGTGACCTCACTACAGGAAGGATGTGGATACTATAGAGAGTGTAGAGTAGACTTACAAGGATGTTGCTCTTGGATTGGAGAGCATGCCTTATGAGAATAGATTGAGTGAACTTGGCCTTTCCCTCTTGGAGCGACGGAGGATGAGAGGTGACCTGATAGAGGTGTATAAGATGATGAGAGGCTTTGACCATGTGGATAGCCAGAGGCATTTTCCCAGGCTTGAAGTGACTAACACGAGGGGACGTAGTTTTAAGCTGCTTGGAAGTCGGAACCGAGGGAATGTCAGGGTAAGTTTCTTACACAGAGAGCGGTGAGTGCATGGAATGTACTGCCGACAGCGATGGTGGAGGTGGATACAATAGGATAATTTAAGAGATTCTTCGATAGGTACATTGAGCTTAGAAACATAGAGGGTTATACTTTCTAGAGAGATCTTATGCAGTTTCTGGAGTAGGTTACATGGTCGGTACAACATTGTGGGCTGAAGAGCCTGTAATGTGCTGTAGATTTCTGTGTTCTGTGTCAAAGACAGGCAGAGGGATTAGTTTAAATGGACAGGAGGACAGCATGGAAAGGTTGGGCCGAAGGTCCTGTGTCAGAGCCGTAAGGGAGGGGATCTGTCCCAAACATCGACTCTATTCCCCTCAATAGATGCTGCCTGACTTGTCAACATTCTTGAAAAGTGCATTCAGTTCTGCTGAGCATTCTGTACGAAGGATGTTTTGTGCTGGAAGACAGCAGAGGAGATTCATCATGAATGACGGGGCTTGTGTTCAAAGACGTTCAGTGATAGGAACAGACTCAGCCCATTCAGCCCATCGAGTCTATCGCCTTTCCATCATGGCTGATCCTGGATCACATTCAACCCCATGCACCTGCTTTATCGCTATATCCTTTGATACCCTGAACGATCAGGAAACGATCAAGTCCCGCCTTGAATATACCCACACACTTGGCCTCCACCGCAGTCTGTGGCAGAGCATTCCACAGATCCAATACTCCTTGGCTAATAATAAAAATATATCCTGCTTACATCTGTTTGAAAAAGTGGCCCCTCAACTTTGTGGCTGTGCCCCACCATAGGAAATACCTTCTCCACATCCACCTTATCCAGTCCTTTCAACATTCGGTAGGTTTCAATAAGATGCCCTGCATTTTTCTGAGTTCCAGTGAGCACAGGGTCAAAGCTGCCAAGTGCTCCTCATATTCTAACCCCTTCATTCCCAAAATCATCCTTGTGAACCTCCTCTGGACTCTCTCCAATGACATCTTTCAGATGACATTGCAGATTTCAGAAAGATGACCTGCCATCTTTCAGATCACTCTGCTAACTGGCCTAAATCTCTCTGCAAGTTTTGAAAACCTACTTCATTATCCACAACGCCGCCTATCTTAGTATCATCTGCATACTTACTAATCCAATTTGCCACCCCATCATCCAGATCATTAACGTATATGACAAGCAACATTGGACCCAGTACAGATCCCTGAGGCACACCACTAGTCACTGTCCTCCAACCTGACAAACAGTTATCCACCACTACTCTCTGGCACCTCCCAGCCAGCCACTGCTGAATCCATTTTACTACTTCAATATTAATACCTAACGATTGAACCTTCCTAACTAACCTTCCGTGCGGAACCTTGTCAAAGGCCTTGCTGAAGTCCATATAGCCAACATCCACTGCTTTACCATCGTCAAGTTTCCTAGTAACCTCTTCAAAAAGTTCAATAAGGTTTGTCAAACATGACCTTCCACCCACAAATCCATGTTGACTGTTCCTGATCATGCCCGACATCAGATAACATGGCGAGTCCCGGTAGCTTCTTTACTTGTACAGTTGTAGCAGATTATTGTCATAAGCCTAATCTCTAAATTCCAACCTGATCACCATGGATCAGACTAGGGAGGCCATAATAAATGAAATACAGCTCCCGTGAAAATTTGGCCACCGTGGACGCCCTCTGATCCTTGGTAGGGAAAGCCTGCACATATCTGGTGTAGTGGTCCGTGATGACTAATACATTGGCCGCGTTGCTGCATCGGGGTCTATCAACAGGAAATCCATACACACCAGGTCCAGAGGCCCTGCACTCTGCAAATGTGACAAGGGAGCTGCCCGCGTAGACAGTCTCTTCCGTCTTATGGATCGAATGCACCACTTGCTGTATTCTTCGACCTCCAGCTTCATTAGCGGCCAGTAGAACCAATCTCTGAGCAATCGATTGGTCTTTTCAACCACCAAATGGCCAGAGTCATCAGGAAGTGACTTCAAAACTGTCCTCCGATACTTCTCAGGCTGAATCGGCTGAGAAGGCCGAGGCTGGTCCGAAGGCGACATGACCCGGTATATACACCGCAGCAGAGACACAAGAGACACAGGCCTTCAGTTACTCTGCTCTACTGGTCTATAAATGATAAAAATATGATTCCAGACACAGTCATTTCTAATGCTTTCATTTATTTTCACTCACACGGTTACCGCAGTTTGTAGACAGTAGAATGGCCCCCAAAGATCCGAGGGACCGTCTGGGGTGTCCTGAAATAATACCTGGGTTAGTGGGGTCAGGTGACCCACACCTTGCACAGGTAACACCGCTAGTGGAAGCGGAGGTTTGAAATCGGAGTTTTCCCTCTCCCAGATGAGCAACCATCCGTGGTTAACGAGCCCCATCTGCCCGGGGCAACTGGTTTTAAGGCGCCAGTGGCCCTCCTTTGCCTCTTCTCCTGTCAGTGAGAACAGCTCCGCCACGTGAAGGCCAGGAGTCGGATCTGGTTGTCAGAAGCTGTTTGAAACGCGCGCCATGAAGAGCATTTGTTAAGCAGTGGGAACTCGTCCCCACTACCACCCTTCGGCTGTGACCACCTTTGGAGTCTAGAGAATAGTTATATGGGAAAGTTAAAAATAAAACAAAATTTTTGTTGTGATGCAAGCCATTGTATATTTGTATTTTTTTTCTACATAAGAATATGTTTTCATTTGTTTCTTTGTAAATACTTTCCTTCAGTACAACCTTTTGGCAGCTTTTGTACTTTTTACATCTTGCATTAAATAAACGCCCTTGCACTAACGTGCTGGTGTGGACTGATATAGGTTTGATTTTCAACTGGTGACCCTCGTCGTGTACACTACCCCTCACCTGATAGCGAGGTGTGACACCCCCAAATACACATTAGATTTTCCCAGAGCAAAACCCATTTCAAACAGTTCACAAATTGGCTGTCTCCACCTTACAGAATTGCAAAACCAAAGTTCAAAGTTCAAACTGTATTTATTAGAAAAGTACCAAAAAGTACCGTGAGATTTATCACACTCCAATCCGTGTGTACCCCAAATCTAAAGACACACCCCCAAGTCTACCCACACACCCAAATCTGCAGGCACACCCCCAAATCTACCCATACATCATATCTGTCTGGACAATCAAATTCGAGTGTACGCGCTTATTCGATAATACACCCATAAATTTACACACATCCCCATATCAGTGTAAATCCCCATATTAGCCAACACATCCCGAGATCTGTGCCCATCACAAAATCCCAAATGCAGCTCCAAATCCCAATGCATCCCAGAAATCAGTGTGCACCGTCAAATCCACCGACATCCCTAAATCTGCGTGTAAACATAAATCTATCTGCTCCCTCAAATCCGTGTGCAGCCCAACGCCGCTGACACCCCCACCTGAAAATTAGATTATCCAGAGCGAGAACAGTATCAAACAGTTCACAAAATTGCTGACTCCACCTTACAAAAGTAGCAAGAACAAAGTTCAAAGTTCAAAATGTATTTATCAATAAGGTACCTATGAATGAAACAACGCTGAGATTCATCATATCTCAAATCGACCTGCACCCCCTAATCCCCCACATTCACTGCCACACCCCTATGTCTGTAGACTTCCCCAACCTGTGCGCACTCCTAAACCCACTGACACCCCACATACACATTAGATTATCCCACAGCAAGAATCATTCCAAACTGTTCAGTAAATTTCTGCCTCCGAGTTAAACTAACATCAAGAACAAAGTTCAAAGTGCATTTGTTGTTAAGGTATGAAAAATGAAAAGCGTTCTTTCTCATCACGACCCCAAATCGGTGTGCACCCACTTAACTATGCCCATCCCTCAATTCTGTGTACATTCCCAAATCCGTGCGCACCCCAAACCCACTGACACCTTCCAAGTGCACATTAGATTATACCAGAGCAAGAATCATTTCAAACATTTCCCAAATCCCTTCCGAACATAAAAAAGTATCCAGAACAAAGATCAAACTTCGAAGTGTATTTATTATTAAAGTATCTATAAATGTAAAAACCTTGCTCACTCTCACGGGACAGGAACGACACGCTGATGGGTCAAAGCGTTTGTTTCTGCTCTGCGGTTTCTTTGTCTCTCGCGTGAGAGGAACAACAGGGTGACGGGCCGAAGGGTAGTCTATGTGCTGTCCTGTTCGTGACTGACTCTAACGTTGGGAAATTATCTGCAGAGTTAAAAGAGTTAAAAACTAACTGAGTTATTGGCAGCCTGAGAAATATTGCTGTGAGAATAAAGTTTGAACAAAGAAGTGTTTGTTGCATGAGAAGCTGCACAGTGTCCCTTATCAGAGTGTGTGTGTGATAAGGAATATTTTTAACAGCTGCGCTCTCTGTACTCGGGGACTCGCTTGACTTGCAGATTTTCACAAGGTCTGTGTGGGTCAACTGAGCAACGCAAGCTTGCTAATAAACAGTACGTACTTTTAAGTAAACTATCTTGTATGTATGTGATAAGGAATATTTTTAACAGCTGCGGACTCTGTACTCAGAAACTGACCCTTCGTACATCATCCTGGCTGTGAGAGTCAATTACAGACACAAGACCACATAGACCGTTAGGCCCATTATCCTGCTGTTCATGTCACATTAGAGTCAGGCACAGACGTGTGTGTGTGTGTGTGTGTGTGTGTGTGTGTGTGTGTGTGTGTGTGTGTGTGTGTGTGTGAGAGAGAGAGAGAGAGAGAGAGAGAGAGAGAGAGAGAGAGAGAGTGTGTGGGGGAGACCATTTGGCCCATCATCGTGCAGATTCTGTCCCATTACAGCAAATCACAGACATGACAACACAGAAAAACTCTTTCAGCCCATCTTTCTGTCCGTTCTACCCATTGTCCACGGACAATGTAGCACTAGGAGAGACCCTTCAGCCCATCATTGTACCCATTCTATCCCATTATCAGTCGAAACTACAGCACAGGGAGAGGCATTTTGGCCCATCCTCCTGCCGCATCTCCCCCGTTCGAGTCAGTAACGGACACTATGGCATAGAAACAAACTCTCCGGCCCATCTTCCTGTGTTTCCTTTCACGTTAGAGACAGTCACAGACACAGTACAGCAACGAAACAGACTGTGACTGAACAGGTTGGTAATGATAATTCTCCGCTAACCTTGACCCTTTGCCCGGTTAGTCACTCCCCCTCGTTCTGCCCATGGTTTAGTTTCCCCAATGTTTCACGCCCTTTTCCCTCCCGTGCCACAGCTCTTGGGAGTTCACCGTTTACACACCCCGCAGTGAAACAATGGCTAGCTTGGCTAATCAAAACGATCCTTTCATTTAACTTGCACTGCTGGTCTATAACTCATAAAAATAAGGATTCTAGACACAGTCATTCCAAACAGTTTTATTTATTTTCACTCAAACCGTTACATCAGTTTGTTGACAGCAGAACGGCCCCAAAAGACCAGAAGGGCTGTTTGAGGGGTCCTGAAATAATTCCCGGGTTAGTGGGGTCAGGTGCCCCAGACCCTGAACAGGTAACACCACTGGTCGGAGGGCATTATTACTTTATATTCATCTAAGCATGTGTGCACTGATCTATAGATTTAACTGTGGCATATGTTGTGAAATAAAACGCTAGCATGTTAGAATCTCAGCCAGGCGGAGGCAGTTTTAAACCCCCAGTCTTTCGTTGCGAGGTTGGATTTGACGGTTGGTAAATATTTATAAGGGAAAGTTAAAAGACAAAGTTGTCGTTGAGAAAACGTTTGTATATTTGTACTTTTTTTGTGCATGGGCGTTTGTTTTCATTTGTTTCTTTATAACTACTTTTTTCTCGACACAACTTTTTTGGCAGCTTTTGTACTTTTCCCTCCGGCACGAAATAAAACTCCTTGCTGTTGCGGCTTGCCGACCGTCTGTTTGTCTTTCAACAGGTGACCTAGTCGGGTTCTCTCCCTACACCTAATAGCGAAGTGTGACGCCCCAAATGCACATCAGATTATCCCAGAGCAGGTATCATTTCACACAGTTCACCAAATAGCTGCCTCCGCCTTACAAAAATAGCAAAAAAAAGAACGAAGTCCAACTTCAATATTTATTTATTCATAAAGTACCTTGAGATTCATAACATCCCAAATCGACCTACACCCTCAAATCCGTGTGTACACTCCAAATAAAACGAGGCACACAAATCTGTGCGCTCTCCCACATTCGTGTGCACCCTCACATTGAGAACAAACCCCATATCAGTGAGTGCCCACAAACTGGCCGGCACATTCCGAGATCTGTGTGCATCCCAAAATCCATATGCACCCCTAAATCAGAATGCACCCCACACGTCACTGTGCAGAGTGAAATCCACCGACACCCGCAAAACAGTGTGCAGCCCCTGTTTAGGGACACCCCTAAACCCGTGTGCACAAGATCGATCTGCACCCCTAAATCAGTGTGCTGCCCCTGTTTAGGGACACCCCTAAGCCTGTGTGCACAACATCGGTCTGCACCCCTAAATCAGTGTGCAGCCCCTGTTTAGGGACACCCCTAAACCTGTGTGCACAAGATCGATCTGCACCCCTAAATCAGTGTGCAGCCCCTGTTTAGGGACACCCCTAAACCTGTGCGCACAAAATCGATCTGCACCCCTAAATCAGTGTGCAGCCCCTACACTCTGACACCCCACCTGCACATTAGATGACCCCAAAGCAAGAACAATTACAAACCGTTTACAAAATACCTGCCTCCACCTGACAAAAACAGCAAGAACAAAGTTCAGAATTCAAACTGTATTCATCAGTAAAGTAACTTTGAATGAAACAACCTTGAGATTCGTCACACCCCGAATCGACCTACACCCCCTACTTCCCCATGTTTGCTGACACCCCCCTGAATCTGCGCTTATCCCCAAATCTGAGCGCACTCCTCAACCCAGTAAAAACCCTCCTCCATGGAATATTATCTCAGCGCAATAATTATTCAAAACTGTTCAGTAAATAGCGGCCTCCACCTTAAACTAACAGCAAGAACAAAGTTCACGGTGCATTTATCATTAAATTATTCAAAAATGAAACAATCTTGGGTTTTCTCAAAGTACCAATTCCGCAGACAGGCCATTTACCTGTGCACCCACATATCAGTGTGCACCTCCAAATCTACGTGCACTGCCGAATCCGTGCGCACCCCGAACCCGCTGACACTCTCCACATGCACATCAGATTATCCCAGAGCAAGAATGATTTCAAACACTTCACAAATAGCTACCCACCCTACAAAATGGCAAGAACAAAGTTCAAACTTCGAAGTGTATTCATTATTAAGGTATCTATAAATGAAACAACCTGAGATTGGTCACACCCTCAGATGCGCCGACGCTGCCACATTTGCTTTGTGTGAGAAGCCAGAGTGTGGTATTAGATGGTCTCCTCTCTGAATAAAGGCCTGTGACCAGTGGAGTGCGATCGGTGCTGGGTCCGTTGTTGTTTACCATCGATATCAACGATCTGGATGATAATATGATACAGTACATCAGCAAGTTTCTGAATGCCACCAGGATTGGGGGTGTAGTGGACAGTGAAGAAGGCTTTCATGTTTTTGCAGCAGGATCTGATCCAGCTGGAAAAATGGGCTGAAAAATAACAGATCGAATTCAGTGCAGACGAGAGAGAGGTGTTGCTCTTCCATAGAACCAAACAAGGTCGGTCTTACCAAGTGAACGGAAGGGCACTGAGGAGTGTAGAAGATCAAACGGATCTGGCAAAACAGGTCTATAATTCATTCAAAGTGGCTTCAAAAGTATACAGATTGTTTGGAACGTTGGCCTTCGTAAATCAATGTATCGATTGTCGGAGATGGGATGTAATGTGCGAGATACTGATGAGGCCTTGCTACGAGATCTGTGTTCAGTTATCGTCACCTAGCTACAGGAAAGCTGTAACTAAGGTTGAAAGAGCACAGGGGAAATTTACAAGGATGTTGCCAGGTCTGGATTATCTGAGTTAAAAACTGAATAGCTTAAAACTTTATCCTTGCAAAGTGCAAGATTGAGAGTAAATTTGATAGAGGTGTACAGAATTAAGGGGGTATAGATCGGCAAGATTTTTCTGCTGACGTTGTGTGGGACTACAACCAAAAGTCATGGGCTAATGGTGAAAGGTGAAAAGCTTAAGCGGAACATGGCAGGTAGCCTCTTCACTCAATAGTTGAAATAGTTGCCAGCAGCTGGTCATTGTGAGCTCGATTACAAGGTTTAAGCGAAGTGTGGATAGGTACACATATGGTAGAGGTAGAGAAGACTATTTAATAGTTCAGCGTGGCCTGCGCGTTGCAAATGGCCTGATTCTTTGCGGTACTTCTCTATGATTCTAATTCTACTTTTTATCCCTAATTAGGTCATACGTTTCCAAATCATTACAAATGGTTACACATCCTTTCAGCAGTACTAAGCGGGAATTCACCAATTCGGGGGACAGACTGTGGGTTCTGTTGGCGAGAATGAGACTCCGGAAAGGTATGTTGAATCTCACACGCCAGGGTGAGAAAAACCTCGGATGGAGGAAGTAGTGTTCCTCAGAGAGTGGATGAGATGCTGGACGTCGTAGTTTACAAGTGACAGAAATGTGTGCCCGGGAAAACTCTGTATCTAGTGATCATAATTCTATCAGTTTCAAGATAATTGTGAAGATTGATATAACTGGTCCTCGGAATCTGACTGTAGTTTGGAAACACTACAATTTCGATGTCATCAGCAGAGTTCAGGCCGGTGTAGATTGGGTTACAATGCTTTCTAAGTTGAAAACATTCAGCAGTGCAGAGTTTATATGTTCCTGTTGGAATAAAGGCCAAGGCTTCAGCGATCTTGATTTTAGAGACATACTGAGAGTCTGATTAAGACGACGAAAGAGGCATAGACAGCTCATATGAAATGAGTCACTCGGGAAGCATAAGAAAACATGAACTACTTCACAGGGAATTCAGCAGGAATCAAAGGAGGCATGAGTTTTCTCGAGCAGACAAGCTGAAGGAGAATCCCAAGGATCTCTGGAGATATACGGAGAGGACGAGGATTGCAAGGGACTAAATGGTGTCCATTGGCGATCAGAACAGTCTTCCAAGAGACGGGGAAGATATTTTAAATGTTTTTTTGTATCTGTAGGTGCTTCAGAAACAGGCACATGGACAAAGGAAATGGGACAGAACAGCACTGAGGTCATGGACCATATACGGATTATGGGGAAAGGGGTGTTTGCCAACTTGCGACAAATTATGGTGGATGAATGCCCAGGACCAGATAGGGTGTCCTCCCCGGTTCATGTCGGTGGCCACTGCGGAAATTGCAGGAAACTTGGCAGAGGGATTTTAAATGTCCTCAACCACAGGTGAGGTGCTGGAGGTTAGCTTCCCTTGATCAAGGAAAGTTCGAAGAATAAGCCTGGAAATTAGAGGCAGGAGAGCCTGACATCAGTCGTGGGTAACTTATTGGAAGACGTTTTAAGGGACAGGATATAGAAACTTCTGAATATTCATAGTATTCTGGTAAACTGGTTTTGCAGATGACACCTAAATTCAGAGCGTGAGTAGGTAGCGAAGTAGGTGATCAAAACTTTAAGCATGAATTAAGCAGCTGGAAAGAAATTCTAAAAATGACAGATGGAATTTAATGCAGATTAGGGTGAGGTGTTGCACTTTGGGAAGACCAAGCAGAGAAGGACATGCACAGTGAATGGTAGGCAATTGAGGAGTACGGGAGAATGGAGGAATCTGGGAATACAGATCCATAATTCCTAGGCAGGTCATAGATTGAGCTTCTGACACATTGCCCATCATAAGAGCAGGTGATTCTACACGTGATAAAACCAAATGAAGATCCACATTGGCTCTTAATACGACAAGGGGATCAATCGAGGAACCATTTATGTGAACATCCTGTGAGCCCTCTCCAATGTCGGCCCATCCTTCCTAAGATAAGGGGCACAAAACTGCTCACAATACTCCAAGTGAGGCCTCGCCAGTTGTTTATAAACTCTCAACATTCCCTCCTCGCTTTTATATTCTCGTCTTCTCGAGGTGAATGCCAACACCGCACCTGCCTTCCTCATCACCGACTCAACCTGCAAATTAGTCTTCATGTAATCCTGCACAAAGTCTCCCAAGACCCTTTGCGCCTCATTAAAAAAAATCTATCACCTAATAAATAGTCTACCCTTTTATTTATTCTACCAAAGTACATGACCATAAACTGCTTGACAATATATTCCATCTGTTACATTCTGCCCTTTCTTCTAATCTGCCTAACACCTTCTGTAGCCTCTCTACTTCCTCAAATCTATCTGCGCCTTCACCTATGTTTGTATCATCCGCAAACTTGGCCACAAATCGCTCAATTCTGCCATATAATGTAAAAAGAAACGGTCCCAACACAGCCCGCTGTGGAACACCACTAGTTACCGGCAGCCAACCAGAAAAGGTTCCCTTTATTCCCACGCTTCGCAACCCGCCAAACAGCCAATGTTTTCTACATACCAGCAGCTTTTGTGTAATACCATGTGCTCTTAATTTGTTTTGCAGGGTCATGTGTGGCACCTTGTCAAAGTCCTTTTGAAAATCCAAGCAGACAAATTCCTTTGTTTCTCTTTCGTCTACCCTGATTGTTATTTCTTCAAAGAATTCCAACAAAATTTCAGGCAAGATTTTCCACTGACAAAACCATGCCGACTACGGCCTATTCTATCATGTGCTTCCAGGAACCCCGAAACCACCTACTTAATAATCGAGTACAAACTACTGAGTAATACGATAATATTTAACCTGACTCGGAATGTTTAAAGGAGTTGTGCGATACAAGTTTTCTTTTCACACTCATAGTGGTGCGTGCCTGGGATGAATGCCTGGGGAGGTGATGGAGGCAGCAGACGCGATAGAGCCTATTAGATACCACATGAGTGTGAGGCGAATGGAGGGATGTGGACCTTGTGCAGGCAGGAGGGTTTGGTTTAGTAAGGCATTGAATGACCAGTTCAATTGGTTCAGAACAACACAGTGAGCAGAAGGGCCCGTACTGCTCCATGTTGGTGAAACCACAGCTGGAGGACCGTGCGCACCTCTGGGTGGTCACCTCTGGAAGGACGTGATTAACCCGGAACGGCGGAGTAGGGATTCACGGCTTTTGCCGCCGGGACTGCAGGACTCGAGTCAGAAGGAGACTGGACAGTGACTGTCGCAGACAAGAGAAAATCTGCAGTAATCAAGGAGGTATCCTCCTTTTTCAAAGTAAGCTACCTTTCTGCCAGAAAAGCTGCCGTCAACCGCATCTGTTCCAATTCACGCACGTCTCCATCAGCCCTCTCTCTGCTCCTCCTTCCTCTTTTTCTTTCTTTCATGGCCTTCTGTCTCTTTCACCAACCAACTTCCCGATTAACCTCCCCCTCCCACTTTTACCTATCACCTAGTGTTTCGCTCTCCATTCCCTCGCTTTTTAAATCTACTTCTCCGCTTTTTTTTTTCTCCAGTCCTTCCGAAGGGTTTCGGCCCCAAACGGCGACTGTGCATTTTCCATAGAGGCTGCCTGGCCTGCTGAGTTCCTCCAGCATTTTGTGTGTGTTGATTGGATAGTGACTGTGCACTGATCCCAAATCTGAGTGCGATGCAACACTGATTCTCCTCTCCGCCACCACTGTCACGTTGCAATTGTCGGGTAATGCAAAGTGTGACAAAATCTATGTACGTGATGCATAAACACGCGCTTGATATGAACTACAATTCCCGTCGGGCATCACAACTCGGTAAACTCTGCCATGGGCACGAATCGGAAGAAGAGGGTTATGGTCAGGTGCAGATTTCAACCCGGCCTATCGTAGCTCAGACTTACTTCTGTTCCCTGCTTTTAGTGGCTGAGATGCCTGTCGATCAAATGAGAGCTCACACGATAATTTCTCAAGATGAACGTCAGTCAGCCTTGCAAACAGATACAGGGAAAGTTGATTCAGTGTTCCCAACCAGCGAACAGACTGACGACAGTGATTAAATGTTGTCATCACTGTTCTCTCAATAAAGATACTTCACTTGTGGATAAAATGAATTTTCTGATGTTTGTAACAGATGTGGTGAATCGTCCGGATCAAACATCTCGTCAAACTGATGGAATTAAAATTATTGTGAAAGCTGCAGGAAGATATTTTGGTGTTTGGTGTTACATGGGAAGCTGTAAATGAAGCTGCCAGTCTACTTGTGAAGGTACATAATGAGATTAAAAATATTGCAATGGAGTATGAGAACCCTAATTTCTAAAGGTTAATACTTTAAGAAGTTTATTTCTGATTTGCCAAACCTCCGGATGTGATATGGATACAGGTATCCTGGTTGTTACCACTAGATTTAATGTCCATAATAATCCTGAAACGGCAAATGATTTAACATTCGTTTCGAACATACTTGCTGGAGTCTGTATGTGGGATGTTATGGGTGATGAAACATTGGGGATTGATCATTTTCCTGTCTTTAGTTTCCCTTTATTTTGGGAACATTGAATCAACATTCCCTTCATCTGTTTGCAAGGCTTTAGCTTGAGTTAGGATTTATATCGGGGTGGATTTTTTGGTAAAACAAATTGAGAGAAATCCAGTGTTTTCTGTGATGGTATCTCAGTCTCCAGGTGACATTATTTAGAATAGAACGGCACAGCCCATGGTGGGGAAGGAGGTGATTTACTGGAATCATATTGAGATAATACAGGAAGGGTTATTAAACCTGGAGATGTTTGAAGAATGATTGAGAAAATCTGAGAATTCGAAGGGATCATAATAATCCAGTACCGATTAATGTGGGCAAGATGATTGCTACAGAAATGGGGAGGGTTGTTGTTTTTCTGGCTGGGTCATTTGCTGCGATTGGTAATCACGATACTTTCAGTGAAGAAGTTAAACAATATAGGGATATGTTTTTCAGTGAATACCCTGATGTGTTGGAAGTTAGATGTAGCAATGATAGTATCACTGATGTCGAGTATTTTTTGTGTGGATTTAAGAATATTATTAATGCAGGTTAGGCATCCCCATGAAAGGATGATCGTATGACCAGACATATGACTGACAGCTCTCTTGAGAAAATGTTATCATTTTTGAATCGTATTTGGAGGTTAGATCATCTTCCTTCCCCATGGAAAATGGCAGCAGTAGTGTCTATTAGAAAATCTGGGAGATCCCCATCTGATCCTTCCAGTTGTGGGCTTATACCGTTAATGTTTCATTTATGTAAACTGATGGAATGTCAGGTAATCGAGCGTTTGAGTTATACTTTGGAAAAGAGAAGTGATATAGCGTTATATTAGAGTGGATTTTGGAAGGCGAGAATGACATTAAATTAATGTCCTGAACCAAAGGGGATAATTTTACACAAATTCTAACATTTACACGATTCCCACCACCAACAGACACATTCAAGGACTCTTGATCTCACGTTCTTGATATTTATTTCTTGTTTATTTATTATATATGTTTCATTTCAATTCGCACAGTTTGTTGTCCTTTGCACGTTGTTGTGTTTTTTTTCGGTCCGTCCTGTTGGTCCTTCATTGTTTCCATTATTGGATTTACCGAGCATGCTCACAAAAAAATAAAACTATAAAAATAATGAATTTACTGTGTTCATTCTCAATTCTACATTCAAATTTGTAAATGTCTCTCGCAAACACAAGAGTGAGTTGTGAGATTCAAAGGTTCACCATCAGCTGAGTAAATAATTTTGTTCTGACCTGAAAGGTCATCCATCACTGTGACCCCTCTTTTGAGGCAACCCTGTTAAAAGAAATATTCTTGAATTGAACTGAACCTCGGATTCTGTGGCTTCCTGTTTCAAGGGGACACACACACACACACACACACACACACACACACACACACACACACACACACACACACACACACACACACACACACACACACACACACACACACACACACACACACACACACACACACACACACACACACACACCTGCTTCAAAAGGGCAACAATCATACCAGTGCCCAAAATATCAACACAGTGAACTTCCTCCTCCATGACTATCACCCAGTGGTGCTCACATCTACTGTGATGAAGTGCTTTGAGGGGCTGTTCATGCCTGAAATCAACTCCTGTCTGTGCATGGACCTGGACCCACTGCAATTTGCCAATCACCACAATAAGTCTACAGCAGATGCAATCTCACTGACTCTCCACTCAGCCTTAGATCAGCTGGACAATAGCAATAAAGTCAGGCAGCTGATTACAGCTCAGCGTTCAACACAATCAGACCCTCAATTGTAATCAACAAGCTCCAAAACCTGGGCCTCAGTACCTCCTTCTGCAACTGGATCCTCACCAGGAGACCACAGTCTGTGTGGATCAGAAATAACATCTCCTCCTTGCTGACAATCAACACTGGCACACCTCAACGATGTGTGCTCAGCCCACTGCTCTACTCTCTCTACACCACGTCTGTGTGTCTGGGCTCATCTATAAACTTGCCGATGACACAACTATTGTTGCTGGAATTTCAGATGGTGACGAGGAGGAGTACAGGAGTGAGATAGATCAGCAAGTTGAGTGGTGTCGCAGCAACAACCTTGCACTCAACATCATGAGGACAAAGGAATTGATTGTGGATTCAGGAAGGGGAAGTCGAGGGAACACACACCAGTCCTCATCGTGGGATCAGAAGTGAAAAGGGTGAGCAGTTTCCATTTCCTGCCTGTCAACATCTCTGAGGAACTGTCCTGGGCCCAACATATTGATGCAGTTACAATGAAGGCACAACATCGGCTACATTTCATTCGGAGATTGAGGGGAATCGGTCTGTCACTAAAGACACTTGCAAATTTCTACAGATGTACTGTGGAGAGCATTCTAACTGGGTGCATCACTGCCTGGTGTGGAGAGGCCACTGCTCAGGATCGGAAAATGCTGCAGAAAGTTGTAAACTCAGCCAGCTCCTTCATGGGCACTGGACTCCACAGCATCCAGGACACATTCAAAAGATGATGCCACAAAAATGTGGTATCCATCATTAAGGACACCCATCACCCAGGACATGCCTTCTTCTCATTGCTACCATCAAGGAGGATGTACAGGATCCTGAAAACACACTCAATGTTACAGAAACAACTTCGTCCGCTCCACCGTCAAATTTCTGAATGGACAATGATCCCATTAACACTTCCTCAGGATTTTCCCTCCCGTTTTGTACTAACGTTTAAATTTAATTTGTAAATACTTACTGTAATTTATACTTTTTATTACTAAATATTGCAATGTACTGCAGACACAAAGGAACAAGTTTCACCATATACGCCGGTGATATTAAACCTGATTCTGATACACAAACATACACAGCTGGGCTCAGACATACAACACTCCCACATTCCTCCCTTTGTGACACCCTGCTTGCTCCGCGGCCCCCGGTATGAAGCTCAAACTGTTGCAACACCTGCCCTTTAAATTCATGGCTGAGGCTGTGTTGTGTCTGTTCACTGTTTGAGTTCGATATTAAATGAAGAGCATTGAATGGGAAGGAAGGTTTGAATACAAGAATAAAGATCTCCTCTTAAGGTATATGGGGTCCTAGTGAGAGCGTACATGGAACACTGTGAACAGGTCTGGTCTCCCTCCCGGAGTCAGCCTGTGGGATAAAGGGAATGAAGAGATTTCCCAGATTGATTTAGGAGGTGAGGTAGTGTCCTCGGAGAGATTATACTGACCGGGCCTGTCTCAAAATTAGAGAAATAAAAGGTCGTCTGACTGAGACAGACACAGTCTCACTGGGTATTGACAGGGTAGAGGCTGGAATGATGTTTCCTTTGGCTGTGGTGAGGAACCGGGGTCACAGAATCCGAGTTCACCTCAGCAGGGCTGAGATGAGGAGAAATTTCCTCACCCAGAGGGCAGCGAATCTTTGGAATTATCTCCACAAGGTTTCTGAATTCTAAGGAAAAATTTTGTGGCTCTGCGATGCTGGGAACGTTGCGCGAAAGTGGCGCTGAGGTCAAAGATCAGGCATGTTCTGAGTGAAAGGCAGAACAGACACAAAGGGCCGAATGGCCTGCTCCTGTTTCCTTTTTCTAAAGTACGAGTTTACCTTTGCGCCTGGTTCTCCCTTGACCTTCAGCCTGTCCTTTTGCACAGGGGAGTGCTCACAGCACCGGAGTTCCATCGGCAGCCGCTGCGGGCCAGCTCCCGTATCCCAGCAGCAGGAGACAGGTCTGGGAGGGAACTCCGGACAATAGGCCCCGATCCACGGCGGGGAAAGACCGGGCACCCCCTGTGTGGCTGAAACATCTCACGGAATCTCCACCCGAATCTTCACCTCCGCCATCGGAAGGATTCAAAACTCCGGCCGCTGTTGCAGCCTTTACCCGGGGAGCTGCTCCCAATCTCGGGTCTCTCACCGGGTCCACTCGTTCCCCATTCCAAACTTCGGTCCGCCCAGCGTCCCGCCCACTGACACTCCTCAGCCAATGGGGACAAGATTTTCCCAGTGGTGTTCTCTGACTGGCTGTGAGTGTGTCCGAGGGCGGGCTGCTACCGGAAGATGGAGATGTCAGTCACTGTTTGTTCTCAGAATCAAAGCAAGTTCCCCGAGGCTCAAAGTTCAAAGTAAATTTTATTATCATTTTTAATTTTTTAAATTTTTATTAAACACAATCAAAAACAGAAACACTAAACATATGCTAACAAAGACAGGGAATCACACGAAAGCAGCAACAAATATATAACTATTAACTTTAAATATACAAATAAACAAGGAAATCCGCTCTAAATACTGTTGGACAGAAGGAACTGTATCTAAGAGGAGTCACAAAACAGGAACATTTACAGAGATAACCCAAAACGTTGACAGATTTGTACAGTCTTTACAGCTTTCTGATTATGGGAAGCTTTCAGAGTATAAACGTATAGTTTGAAGTCTGATGTAAAAAATATAAATGAAGGTTTCTTATTGCTGTGATTGCATTTCTGGATATAAAATTTGCTGTAAATCAACAAAATATGTATGGTAAGGAAATGATCCCTATGAGATTTGGTATTATTAGTAAAACCAAATAAGACAATTTCAAAACAAAAAGTTAAATCCATGTTAATATATTGATCTATAAATTGACAAACATCAACCCAAAATGTTTTAACATATTAACAATCCCAAAACAGATGAAATAAATACTCTGGATATAAACCACAAAAAGTTCGTTTCAATATCTGAATTAACCCTTGTCAAATAAACATTGTTTGGATAATATCTATGTATAATTTTAAATAAGCCCCAAATACTCCTCCACCTCAGATTCCCCAAATGACTATTCCAAAAACTAACAGAGTACATATAAGTCGCCACGTACAACTCCTACAAACATACAGAGCAAAGCTACAGAACGGTAACTATATTTGGATCACTGAAACATCAACCAGAGTGCAGAAGACAACAAACTTCGCCAATGCAAATAAACAACGAGAACATGAAATAACCGCAGCGGCTGCCGATAGATGTCCGGTGCTGTCAGCGCTCCCTGTTCAATCTGACAGGCCAAGAAACAGTGAGGCGCAAAGGTAAACTCGGGTTTCAGAAAATAAGAAATAGAGAAGGTGTGGCCATTCGGCCCCTTGCACCTCTTCTGCCCTTCACTCAGAACATGTTTGACTTTTGACCTCAGCACCACTTCCCTGCAACTTTCCATCACCGCTGAGCCCCAGGATATGTCTATTCAATTTAGAAACCTTGTGGAGATAATTGCAATGATTCACTGCACTCTGGGTGAGGAAATTTCTCCTCATCTCAGTCCTGCTGAGTTGTCCTCGGATTTGTGAGCGCTGGTTCCACACCTTATGGGAAACATCATTCCAGCCCTTCCGCTGTAAATATCCTGTGAGATTGTATTTCTCTAATTCTGAGACAGGAATGTGATCTGTCTCAGTCAAACCACCTCTTATTTCACTCATTTGGAGACAGTCCCAGTACGATGATTTGTTGTGGCAGCATCTCTATGGACAAGTGAGTGCAGTTATCCTGTATTGTTCCACAGCCTGATGGTTGAGGGGTAGTAACTGTTCCTGACCCTGGTGGGGTGAGTCCTGAGGCTCTTGTACCTTCTACCTGATTACAGCAGTGAGAAAAGAGCCTGCCTGTGTGGTGAGCCTGATCACAGCCGCCTGTATCACCGTCCCCTCTGGCCTGCCCTATCCGGGACCAAAGGGATTGTGGAGAGTAAATGCGGTACTCTGTCGAGTATCACTGTGATCCGTCCCCTCTGGCCTGCCCTATCCGGGACCAAAGGGATTGTGGAGAGTAAATGTGGTACACTGTCGAGTATCACTGTGATCCGTCCCCTCTGGCCTGCCCTATCCGGGACCAAAGGGATTGTGGAGAGTAAATGCGGTACTCTGTCGAGTATCATTGTGATCCGTCCCCTCTGGCCTGTCCTATCCAGGACCAAAGGGATTGTGGAGAGTAAATGTGGTACTCTGTCGAGTATTACTGTGATCCGTCCCCTCTGGCCTGCCCTATCCGGGACCAAAGGGATTGTGGAGAGTAAATGTGGTACTCTTTCGAGTATCACTCTCATCCGTCCCCTGTGGCCTGCCGTACATGGGACCAAAGGGACTGTGGAGAGTAAATGTGGTACTCTGTCGAGTATCACTGTGATCCGTCCCCTCTGGACTGCCCTATCCGGGACCAAAGGGATTGTGGAGAGTAAATGTGGTACTCTGTCGAGTATGACTGTGATCCGTCCCCTCTGGCCTGCCCTATCTGGGACCAAAGGGATTGTGGAGAGTAAATGTGGTACTCAGTCGAGTATTACTGTGATCCATCCCCTCTGGCCTGCCCTGTCCGGGACCAAAGGGATTGTGGAGAGTAAATGTGGTACTCTTTCGAGTATCACTCTCATCCGTCCCCTCTGGCCTGCCGTACACGGGACCAAAGGGACTGTGGAGAGTAAATGTGGTACTCTGTCGAGTATGACTGTGATCCGTCCCCTCTGGCCTGCCCTATCTGGGACCAAAGGGATTGTGGAGAGGAAATGTGGTACTCTGTCGAGTATCACTGTGATCTGTCCCCTCTGGCCTGCCCTATCCGGGACCAAAGGGATTGTGGAGAGTAAATGTGGTACTCTGTCGATTATTACTGTGATCCGTCGCCTCTGGCCTGCCCTATCCGGGACCAAAGGGATTGTGGAGAGTTAATGTGGTACTCTGTCCAGTATCACTGTCATCCGTCCCCTCCGGCCTGCCCTATCCGGGACCAAAGGGATTGTGGAGAGTAAATGTGGTACTCTGTCGACTATCGCTGTGATCCGTCCCCTCTGGCCTGCCCTATCCGGGATCAAAGGGATTGTGGAGAGTAAATGTAGTACTCTGTCGAGTATTACTGTTACCCTGTGTTACTCTGTCGAGTATCACTGTGATCCAGGCTCTCTTCCTGCCCCTTATTATTCTTGTCTGTGATTGCAATGCGACAATCTCTGGCCCAATGTCCATTCTTTCTACAAACACCGTTTCTGTCCTTAGCCAAGAGTTCTCTTCATCTGCACCGTCCGCACGATCCTGCCACCCGTTCTGGGTTCTTCGTCGGGACCCAAACTCCATCTCCCCACTACCGGTTCTCTGTGCACACTCTCGCTTTGCCCCAGTCCCTTTAAAGCAGGGGTGTCAAACTCATTTTAGGTCACGGGCCGGATTGAGCAAAATGCAGCTTCATGCGGGCCGGATCAGTCGGACGCGTGCGAACGCAGCTTTCGTTGCCTCCGTTTTTTCAGCCTGCTCTCATGTGTCTCAGTCTCTGCTATAACTACAAAGTGTTTCACTTTACAAATTCCGTTTCTTATGAAGAAGACTGCCGAATAAACACTAAAAACCCTGAAAACCTGGTACCTGAATAAACTCATCATTAGCCATATCATACGCCATAGGCGCTTCGATTACTGGGGCCAGCTTTAATAGTAATTAGATATTATCTCGCGGGCCAAAGATAATAGCACCGCGGGCCGGATTTGGCCCGCGGGTCTTGAGTTTGACATGTATGCTTTAAAGAGTCAATTGCGCTCCCTATTCATCAGAATTGATGTCACCCTGGGGCCAGGTCTGACACAGCGAATTGAGATTAGTTAACTTAAAGGAGTGGGCAGGCTTGGGTCCGAGACAGTTTAGAAAAGTCTGCACTGCCAGCTGGATATACTGATCTGTCCAGGGGTTTGCCGGCATTGGACTCTCACGTATCCTTAAAACGAGCTATAAAGTACGCAAGGGATTCTCCTTTTTTCTGTAGTTATCGGGTAAATTCACCAAAATTCGCATGCAGTCGGGCTGTCATTCAAATGGGTTCCCTTACCTCAGTGACCCACCGTGCCTTGGCTTGTATTACATCAGCCCCTCTGGTGGCTCCCGGTCACCTTCAGGCGTCTGCCTGGGAAAGGGGAACCCACTCCCTGTCCCTGTCCGAGAGGTTCCATATATAACCCTGAGGAGTGGCACAAGTCCCCGGGCAGGGTCTGGAAAGGGGAACCCACTCCCTGTCCCTGCCCGAGAGGTTCCATATATAACCCTGAGGAGTGGCACAAGTCCACGGGCAGGGTCTGGAAAGTTGAACCCACCCCCTGTCCCTGTCTGAGAGGTTCCATATATAACCCCGAGGAGTTGCACAAGTCCTCAGGCAGGGTGTGGAAAGGGGAACCCATTCCCTTTTTCAATGAATTCAGGTAAAGCCCCAGGTCCGGATGGTTATACTGCTGAATTTTTTAAATTTTTTAAATCCCGCTTTGGCTTTTTAACATTTTTAAAGATGCGTTAAAAGTAGGTAAATAACCACAATCTTTTTATGATGACTCCATTTCTCCAATTCTTAAAAAAGATAAAGACCCCACTGAATGTGCATCCTATTGGCCAATATCCTTGCTGAATACGGATTCTAAGATTTTTACCGAAATTTTGGCCACTAGATTAGAAAATGTATTACGTCAAATTATCTCTGAAGATCAGACCGGATTTATTAAAAACTGTTATTCATCTTTTAACATTTGAAAATTTATTAATATAATTTATACTTCTTCATCTAAAATACCAGAATGTCATTTCCTTAGATGCTGAAAAAGCGTTCGATAGAGTTGAATGGCTATATTTATTTAATACGTTGCAGAATTTTAATTTTAGCTTGAAATTTATATCATGGATTAAATTAATGTATTATAATCCTTTGGCTTCGGTTCTTACCAATAATCAAAGATCTCCTTTTTTTCAGTTGTCCCGTGGTACGAGGCAAGGCTGCCCTTTAAGTCCTCTATTATTTGACATTGCTTTGGAACCTTTAGCCGTTGCCATTCGTGAATCACCTAATATTTTTGGTATTACCCGTGGGTAAGGGACTTATAAGTTATCATTATATGCTGATGATTTGTTACTATACATATCTGACCCTGAGAGATCTATTCCTGCTATTTCATCCTTGCTTGCTCAGTTTAGTAGCTTTTCTGGCTACAAACTGAATTTTAATAAGAGTGAATTATTTCCATTAAATATGCAAGTTCCAATTTATAAACACTTACCATTTAAAGTTGTCACAGATCATTTTACTTATTTGGGTATTAAAATTACCAAGAAACATAAGGGTTTATTTAAAGTTAATTCTTTACCTTTAATTGAACAAATCAAGCAACTTGTTACCAGGTGGACCCCATTTTCTCTGTCATTGGTTGGTCGAATTAATACTATCAAGATGATAGTATTACCCAAATTTTTATATTTATTCCAAGCATTACCAATTTTTATTCCTAAATCTTTTTTTGATATTATTGACTCCAAAATATCCTCGTATGTGTGGCAGAGTAAAAATCCGAGATTAAGTAAAAAATATTTACAGAAGCCTAAGAAGGAAGGTGGTTTTGCTTTGCCAAACCTGAGATTTTACTATTGGGCAGTTAATATTCAGTATTTAATATTTTGGACACAAGAATCGGTCATAGTACCTTGCCCACAATGGGTAAATCTGGAGTGTAAATCTGTACAAGACTTCTCATTGTTTTCTATTTTAGGATCTTTGCTTCCTTTTGCTTTATCTAAACTGAATAAACAAATAACTAATCCTATAGTTAAACATACATTAAGAATATGGTTTCAATTTCGTAAATTCTTTGGCTTGAATAATCAAGCCCTATTATATCTAACTTCTTTTTCCAGCCCTCTTTTATGGACCAAGCCTTTGTGTTATGGAAAACAAAAGGTATAACTTGTTTTCGTGATCTATTTTTAGATAACAGTTTTATGTCCTTTGAACAGCTATCCAGCCGAAAACTCTTTTTTTTTAGATACTTGCAAGTTAGAAATTTCTTGAATGTTAGTATTTTCTGAAATTATTACCAGTGGACATTACAGAAAAAATTCTAGCTCTGAATCCTTGCCAGAAGGGTTAAGTAGCCATCATTTATCATATGATCATGAAAATACAGCCAGGAGTATCAGAAATAATTAAGAAGGAATGGGAAAAAGAACTTCACTGTCTTATACCCACAGAGCAGTGGGAGAAAATTTTACAATTAGTCAATTCTTCTTCTATTTGTGCTAAACATGCCTAATACAATTTAAGGTTATTCATAGGGCTCACATGTCCAAGGATAAACTCGCTCAATTTTATTCTTATGTTAATCCAACCTGTGACAGATGTCATTCTGAAGTCGCTTCATTGACCCACATGTTCTGGTCCTGCTCCTGTTTGCAAAATTATTGGAAAGATCTTTTTGGTATTATTTCAACAGTTCTGAATATCAAATTGCTACCGCATCCTATTACTGCAATTTTGGGTTTACCAATGGTGGATAATAGTCGTTTATCCCCCCTCAGCCCGGCGGATGATTGCATTTGTTACATTAATGGCTAGAAGATCTATCCTATTGAATTGGAAATAAATTAATCCTCCAACTATATTTCAGTGGTTTTCTCAAACTATTTCTTGTTTGAGTTTAGAAAAAATTACAAGTGTTGTCTTTGACCCTTCAGTTAAAAATGAAGAAACTTGGAGACCATTTATTCAACATTTTCATATAAGCTAAAACTGACTTTTCCTAAACCTTACTTTTATTGTCCTTAATTATTCGGATGGAGGTGCGGAGTTATTGACGCTACTGTGAATAATTAATATAATGCAATGACCCATGTCGGTTAGGATTTTTTTCATTTTTTTTGGGGGGAGGGTTTCTTATTTTCTCCATTTTTTGTAACCACTATGAGTTTGGGAGGTTATTATCATCTATTTATATTTATACCTTAACCTATTAATTATGTACTCTCAAGCTCTTTGTATTCATGTTTCATTTATGTTTGTTTAAAATCAATAAAAAGATTTAAAAAGAAAGGAATATTCTGAGGAAAGGGTGGAATAGGCGCAACGGGCCGAGTGGCCAGGCATGCTCCTGTTACTTATTTTCTGAAGCACGAGTTTACCTTTGCGCCTTGTTCTCCCTTGGTTTTCAGCCGTTCGGATTGCACAAGGGAGCGGTGAGAGCTCCGGAGATCCATCAGCAGCCGCTGCGGGGCAGCTCCCGTCTCCCAGCAGGAAGGGACGGGTCTGGGAGACAACTCCAGACAACAGGCCCCGATCCTCGGCGGGGAAAGGCCGGGCGCCTCCGTGTAGCTGAAACATTTCACGGAATCTCCGCCGGTCTCTTCAGCTCTGCCTTCGAAAGGATTCACGACCCGCCGGTGGTGCAGCCGAAACCCGAGGCTCAGCTCCCGGTCTCCGGCCTCACTCGGTCCCAGTTCCAAACACAGGCCCGGCCGGGCGCTCAGCGTCCCGCCCACTGACACCCGTCAGCCAATGGGAGCATCCTTCTCCCAGCGGTGATCGCTGATTGGCTGTGAGTGTGTGAGGACGGGCTGCTGCTCGGAGCTGGAGATGTCAATCACAGTTTGTTCTCAGAATTAAAGTAGGTTTCCCGAAACTCGAATTTCAAAGTAAATCTTATTATCGGAGTACAGATAAGTCACCACATACAACCACATACAAATTGTGCAAATGCAAATACGGGTAAAAAGCGATAAATAACAAGAGCATGAAATAACCGCAGCGGCTGCTGATGGATCTCTGGAGCTCTCACCGCTCCCCTGTGCAATCCGACAGGCTGAAGGCCAAGGGAGAACAAGGCGCAAAGGTAAACTCGTGATTTAGAAAATAAGAAACAGGAGCAGGCGATGCTGTTCGGCCCGTTGCGCTGTTCTGTCCCTCACTCAGAACATGACTGATCTTTGACCTCAGCGCCACTTTCCTGCAAAGTTCCCAACATCGCCGAGCCCCTAAATATGACAGTTTAATATAGGAAACTTGTGGAGAAAACTCCAAATATTCACTGCACTGTGTTTAGGAAATTTCTCCTCATCTCAGTCCTGCTGAGGTGATCTCGGATTTTGAGTCTGTGATCCCTGGTTCCACTGCCCAGCCAGGAGAAACATCATTCCTGCCCCTACCCTGTAAATACCCTGTGAGACTGTGTCTGTCTCAGTCAGGAAGTTTCTCCATGTGAACCTTGTGTTAATGAAATTGGTGACAGTTCTTTCAGACCAGCAGCTTTGACCACAAGAACACCAGACAGTGGTCAGCACGGAATGTCCTGCAGTTACTGCAGGAGAAGGACTGGATGGACACAGTGGAGTGGTTCCCTAAGCAGACAGTCCAGACCATCTGGCAGAATGCCTCATCACCAGATCTCACCAACAGGCAGCAAGACCTCACCTGTCTGGCGGCGGGAGGGCCCCTCCCAGTCTGATCCTTGCTGCATGCCAGGAGATCACTCCCACAGCACGCTGCCCCGAGATTACTACAGTGGAGACGAGAGGGCCCCTCCCAGTCTGATCCTTGCTGCATGCCCGGAGATCACTCCCACAGCGCGCTGCCCCGAGATTACTGCAGTGAAGATGAGACGGTCACTCACCTCTTTGCGGACTGTGGGCTGACGAAAATCTGTGGAGAAAGATGCAAGGGCCTGTGCCACAGCAGCTGCGTGACAGAAGGCTCACTGATCCTCGGGCTGTTCCCAGGACGCGCAGGAAAACGGACAGCGTGTGCTGCTGGAAGATCATCAACTCGGGGAAAGACGCCCGAAACTTGTTGGCCTGTCATCACACCGAGATGTCCCGAGAGCAGCGGTTCCCAACCTGGGGTCCACGGTTACTGGTATTGGTCTTTGGCATAGAAAATGTTTGGGAACCCCTGTCGTACAGGAATGCTGCCGACTGACACATTCCAGACTACAGGGACAACATTGGGACTACAGGGATCCTCTACACTGGACAGGGAGTGGCCGGGTTGGCTGAGGACGCCTCACAGTTATTGTAGTAGTGAACCACCCCGGGGGGACACATAGCTTCTCCTTTCAGCGCAGGACTTCAATCGTCTTCCAGGGGAAGGTCCTTCCGACCGCAGGGATGAGGCCTTTGGAGATTCAGCTGACGTTTTTGTCGCTCTAGGTTTTTAAGAGATGGGGTTGCTAGCCATATGGCCAACACTCCTCCGCTCGTAGCCGGGCTTAGACAGTCCATGGCCGCGTTTTCTTATCTGTTGCCCCTTTAATTAAGAAGAGGGACGCCTCACGTCTTAATAAGCTGGTAAGGAAGGCGGACTCTGTCGTGGGCAAAGTACTGGAGAGTATAACATCGGTAGCAGAGCGAAGGGCGCTGAGTAGGCTACGGTCAATTATGGAAAACCCTGAACATCCTCTACATAGCACCATCCAGAGACAGAGAAGCAGTTTCAGCGACAGGTTGCTATCGATGCAATGCTCCTCAGACAGGATGAAGAGGTCAATACTCCCCAATGCCATTAGGCTTTACAATTCAACTGCCAGGAGTAAGATATGTTAAAGTGCCGGGGTTGATTGTATTTAATGTATTTAAGTAAACTACTTAAGAACTTTTAAAAAGCTATTATTAATGCTTTTTGAGAGAGTGATTTTGATGCATATCATATTTTTACTGAGTTAAGTATTGGTATGTAATTAGTTTTGCTACAACAAGAGTATGGGACATTGGAAAAAAATGTTGAATTTCCCCATGGGGATGAATAAAGTATCTATCTATCTATCTATCTATCTATCTATCTATCTATCTATCTATCTATCTATCTATCTATCTATCTATCTATCTATCTATCTATCTATCTAATGTGTTGTTGATCCCACACTAAACATAGAAAGGGCCAGAATTTCCACTGAACACATCCAGCAAAACCATGTTGATTCCCTGAGTAAACACGAGGAAATCTGCCGATGCTGGAAACTCAAACAACACACACAAAATGCTGGTGGAACACAGCAGGCCAGGCAGCATCAATAGGGAGAAGCACTGTTGATGTTTCGGGCCGAGCCCCTTCATCAGGACTAACTGAAAGGAGAGATAGTAAGAGATTTGAAAGTAGGAGGGGGAGGGGGAAATGCGAAATGATAGGAGAAGACCGGAGAGGGTGGGATGAAGCTAAGAGCTGGAAAGGTGATTGGCAAAAGGGATACAGAGCTGGAGAAGGGAAAGGATGATGGGACAGGAGGCCCAGGGAGAAAGAAAGGGGGAGGGGATCACCAGAGGGTGATGGAGAACAGGCAGTGATGGGGAGAGAGAGGTAAAAAAAACAAACAACTAAATATGTCAGTGATGGGGTAAGAAGGGGAGGAGGGGCATTAACGGAAGTGAGAGAAGTCAATGTTCATGCAATCAGGTTGGAGGCTACCCAGGTGTTGTTCCTCCAACCTGAATGTGGCTTCATCTTGACAGTAGAGGAGTCCATGGATAGACATATCAGAATGGGAATGGGACGTGGAATTAAAATGTGTGGCCACTGGGAGATCCTGCTTTCTCAGGCGTACAGAGCGTAGGTGTTCAGCGAAACGGTCTCCCAGTCTGCGTCGGGTCTCACCAATATATAAAAGGCCACACCTGGAGCACCGGACGCAGTATACCACACCAGCTGTCCTGATGAAAGGGCTCGGCCCGAAACGTCGACAGTGCTTCTCCCTGCCTGGCCTGCTGTGTTCCACCAGCATTGTGTGTGTGTTGTTTGATTCCCTGAGTATGCAGCGCGCGTAGTGGACAATCGCGGTACTGCAGGGGATCAGCAGCTCCCCGAAAGTGAAAGCATTCTGAATCAGGAAGTGCTGGAGTTAACATGGCTTCGAAAGGAGAGACCGAGAGTTTGAGCGAGGAGGTAATTTGTCCTGTCTGCCTGGATTTCTTCACCGATCCCGTTACACTGGAGTGCGGACACAACTTCTGTCGCTCTTGTATCACACGGTGTTGGGAAAGGGAGCAGAGAAACTCCTGTCCGGAATGTAGAGAGGAGTTTGCTGACCGCACCCTCAGGGTGAATCGGGCCTTAGCAAATCTGGCTGAAAAAGTTCGGAATCTAAACCTGAATCCGAAAGGGAAGGAAAGTAAACGTCACTGCGAGGAACATGAGGAAGAACTGAAGCTGTTTTGTGAAACGGACAAGACACTGATCTGTGTGATCTGTGCAGTGGCGGAGGAACACAGAGAACACCGCTTCAAGCCGATTAAAGAAGCTGTTAAAATCTACAAGGTAAAACTAACGTTAGTTCAATACTTAAAATATTTCCTTTGTCCTACATACCATCACACGAGCCTCTATAACTAACACATGATTCTCTGCAACTTCCGCCTTCTCCAACGGGATTCTAGCATCTCTCCGTCCCACAGCCCACCTCCTCACCCCGCAACTCTCCGCTCTCTATACGGATCGCGGTCCACATCCTGTATCGCCCTGATCCACTCGCTCCTCCCCACTGATCTCCCTCCTGACACTGATACCTGCAAGCGGGGCAAGTGCTACACCTGACTCCTAACCTCCTCCCTCGTCACCATTCAGGGCCACAAAAGCCCAATTCCTCCCGTTTCTTCCATGGTCGATTGTCCTCTCGAATTAGATTCCTTCTTCTCCAGCCCTTTACCTCTTCCACCTGTCCCCTCCCAGCTTCTCACTTCATCACCCTCCCCCACGTTCCCCCTCACGTTGTCTCACCCGTCACCTGTCAGCTGGTTCTCATCCCCAACCTTTTTATTCTGGCTTCTGTCCCGTTCCTTCCCAGTCCTAATGAAGGGTCTCATCCCGGAACACCGACTGTTTATTTCCCCTGAATAGATGCTGCCTGACTCACTGAGTTCCTCCGGCATTTTGTGTGATAATCGGGTTTGATCACCTGTTTCTTTTGATGCATCTTTGTTTCTATTTCCTTCACTCTCTGACTTCCAGGATCAGCTAAAATCTTCCTTAGACTCTCTCACAAAAAAGAAATCAGACTTCCAGGAAAAGGAGCAGCAACAGAAAGAGAAGATTTCCGGAGTTCGGGTGAGGCTTCATGAGCGGAATTTCTGATATTACTGTCGAATTTTGCTCCATTTAATGCAGAATAGCAGAGTATCGCAGCTCCAGTGACCTGGGTTCGATCCTGACCTCTGCTGCTGTCTGTGTGGAGTTTGCATGCTCTCCCTGTGGTCATGACAGTTTCAGACACATTCCAAGGACATGCTGGATGAATGGTTAATTACAATTAACCCTGTAAAGGTGGGGAGGGTGTGTGTGAATCAGATGGGAATTTATGGGTCAATAAGTGAGAATAGGTTTCAGGAAAACGTGAGGGAATGGTGTTGACGGGAAAGCACTCAGAAGTAGCATGGACTCCAATAGACCGAACTTAACGACAAAAGGAAACATAGCACAGCAATGCAGTATATTAATCTTCACCTTTCATTCGACAGGAACAGTCACACAGCCTTCAGTCCCACATCACATCCCAGTTTGCTGAACTGCGCCAGATTATCACTGAGAAAGAGCAGAGCTTACTCAGGGATCTCAGGGAAGAAGAGAAGAGGATTCTCAACCCAATGGAGAAAAATCTTCGGGAGATTCAAGAGAATATAAGGTTTATTCAGGAGGAAATCTCGAAGTTAAAGGAACAGATGAATCAAAAAGACAGTGTGATGTTTCTCAAGGTGAGGGATTATATTTCAATTTGTTTCTTTCAAAGGGCACTAAATGAACAGTGGTATATTTGAAATAAACACAGCACAGCGGCCAATTCTAACAAATCAATTGCCGCTGCTGGTGACCTCACACAAGCTGTTATACTTGCATGATGCTCCCTCCCATCACTCCAATAATGACATTTCAAAATGTCCAAGATACGCTTTCAGTCCTTCATTAGCAAAATACAATCTTGAAGCGATGAAACTTCAGGGTAATTCATTGTAAAGTAAGCTGCAACACAGCGGTCAAGAACAGAATGACATCCGCCCGTCCCCAGCTCAAAACTACCCAGAACAAAGTACGGATACATAACTTATTCCCTTCGCTTTTACCATGTCCCCACTCACGTGACTGGTTTTCGTAATAAACACATAACACAGAATACAATGCAGACAGAAAACAGACGTGTTGCTCCTACACACAGCATTTACAAATGGCAGTAAACTGTTTCTCACCAGACAATTGATGCATCTATTCAGGGTTGTTGTTGTCCCAAAACTGGACTTCCACAACTTCTGTACATCCCAGGATAGAATGCAAATTTCTCTGAAATTATTTACTCTGATCGTAACACAGAGCTGCTGACTGTGTCCTTAATTCTGCATTAAGTATCCCCTAAAACTCTCATTAACGCCCGGTTCCAGTCACTGGCTGTGAGTGTGTCTGGTGCGGTTGGTGTGAGGGTCTCTTTGTCAATCAGTGAGAACAAAGAATTTGACCCACACATCAGACTTATCTTCTATATCCGGTTTCCGCCAGCTTAGGGAAACTATTACTGTCTCTTTACTTTTACAGATAACATTCAAATGAACGTTCAATCATTCAAAACATAACCAGGCCATTCGGCCCAGTTCCTCCTCTCAATTTCCCCTCTGCACAATCCTCCTGCCACCTACTCACCACAACCAGCAACAGTGCCCCGAAATCTCTGGTCCCTCACGTGTTTATCCAGCCTCCGCATTACAGTCAGTCTCTGCTGTTCCATTTCACCCACTCCTGTGGCACTGAGTTCCACATCCTCTTCACTAAATTTCTAGTGGAATTTGTTAAAATCCATCTGGAATTACATCTCCCCACGAGTCTCCCCATAAATAGAGGTACTTCCTCCACCCGCACACAATCACAGACATCACTGATCTTAAATTCCTCCATCCTATCAGCCTGACGTCATATCCAGATGAAAATGCACAGCCTGTCCTGTCTTCCCTGTAAGTTTCATCCTCTCAGTAATGGTCTGACATTCAGAAACTTTCCTTGTAAGTTACCCAGTGGTTCTGTATTGTCCGTGTGTGTGAGTGACTGCGGGAGTGGGAATTTTCAACACCTGGTAATGATTTGAAAGAAATTCAGGATATGGACAGTAAGTCCAAGTCTAATCGGATTTGTGTTTTATTTATTTCAGGAGGAAGCTCGTCGGAACAGAAGGTAGGACAGGCTCTTTACTGAAACCCTGAATGGATTTGTAAAATAGTTCAGAATAGCAATTTATAACCAGCTGTTTAATATTTACAGGATTAATGACGATGTCCAGGAATTGTCAGTGACAGATGAGACCCTACCGGTTGAAAAATTCGATCACCTCTATTTGTTGAACACAGTGCTGAGAGAAACACTTGATGCTATTAATCGAGGTAAAACTTACAAAGATTCATTTCCCCTTGTTTTATGAAGCTCAATTTAGTTCCAATTTGAGGCAAAGATTGTCTGTAATACTGAGGTGAAGGGGAACTGAAGTTTATTTCACATCAACCCCACCGACTGGGAGGCATCACTGTAACATGGTCAGCTGGAGATGTCAGACCCCTGAACACACCAGCACAGGGTCACAATACAACCAATACACGGGACTGGCAGATGAACCACTGTGTTCCAATCCCAGGCAAATGCACTAACACACCAGGACATGAGTTAGGATCTACCGGAGGAACTGGGAATTAAATACTGATGATAATATTGTAGGGAATAAAAGCAGGTATCAGTGTGGTGACAGGGATTGTCAGGAAAATACACAAGTCCTTCATGTGCCCTGTGAGTGCAGACTCTGACTGACACAGGTCTTCCCCCTTCCGGATCAGCAACTCTCACTGTTGTTAGAGGCAGAAGAGGGGAGTGGTCGTGATCGGGGACTGAATCATCAGGGGAGCAGACAGGAGAATCTATTGATGTGAACGGGACACCCGAATGGTATGTTGCCTCCTGGGTGCCAGGGTCAGGTATGCCTCGAATCGTGTCCGCAGCATTTTAGAGAGGGAGGGAAAAGAGCCAGATATCTTGGTAAATTTGTGACAATGACATTGGAAGTAAAAGCAAAGAGGTCCTGAAAATAGAATTTGGAGAGCTTGGTAGAAAGCTCAGAAGCAGCACCCCCAGGGTTGTAATTTCTGGATTGCTGCCTGTGCCACGTGCTGGTGAGGGTAGAAACAGGATAATTTGGCAGATAAACATGGCTGAGAAGATGGTGCTGGGGACAGGGATTCAGGTTCTTGGATCATTGGGATCTGTTCTGGTGGAGGAATGACCTGCTCAAAAGGGACCCGAGGGAGAACAATATTCTCACAGAGAGGTTTGATGGAGCTGTTGGGGAGGGTCTGAACTAATTTGGTGGGGGGGGGGTGCACGGGAACTGGAGTGAAGGGATAGGACTGATGGTAAAATGCAATGATAGCATGCAGTCAGACTGTCAGATAGGGCGGACAGATGCGAAGAGAAAATTCCAGCCGGCAGGGTTAGTATCAGAACATTGGGGATGCAGAATTAAAAAGGGTAGCAGATACAGTACACAAAGTGTTATATCTCAATGCATGGAGTATGAGAAATAAGGTGGATGATCTTGTTGCACTATTACCGATTGTCAGGTATGATGTTGTGGCCATCACGGAAACGTGGCTGAAGGATGGTTGTAGTTGGGAGCTGAATGTTCAAGGTTTCACAATGTATCGGTGTTATAGGAAGGTCGGGTGAGGGGGGTAGCGTGGCTCTGTTGGTAAATCGGCAGCAAGATGCGACATAGGATTGGAAGATGTTGAATCTTGTGGGTTGAGGTAAGGAACTGCAAAAGTAAAAATGACACTGACAGCAGTCATATACAGGCCTCCCAACAGTCAGTGGGTTGAGGCCCACAGATTACAGCTGGAAATAGAAAAGGCTGATGAAAAGGACAATGTTATGATAATCATGGGAGATTTCAACATGTTGGTCAATTGGGAAAATCAGGTTAGTAAAGGATCTCAAGAGAGTGAGTTTGTCGAATGCAATGTGATGGCTTTCTAGAGCAGTTTGTCATTGAGCCTACTCGGGGAACAGCTCTACTGGATTGGGTGTTATGTATTGAACCAGAGGTGAGTAGTTAAAAGAACCCTTAGGAGGCAGTGCTCACAACATGACTGAGTTGAACTTGAAATCTGATAAGGAGAAAGTGAAGTCTGACATTGTAGTATTTCAGAGAAGTAAAAGAAATTACAGTGGTCTGAGAGAGGAGTTGGCCAAAGCAAATTGGAAGGAGATGCTGGCAGGAATCAGAGCAGAGCAGAAATGGTGTCAGTTTCTGGGAAAATGAGGAAGGTGAAGGATTCCAAAAATAAATAAATACTAAAATGGCAAAATAGTAAAACCGTGGCTGACAAGGGAAGACAAGTTAATGCAAAGGCAAAAGAGAGGGCATACAACTAAACAAAAATTAGTAGGAAGACAAAGGATTGGGAAGCTTTTAAATATCTACAGAGAGAAACTAAAAGGATGATTGGGTGGGAAAAAATAAACAAGAAATTGATTTGAATTGAATTGACTTTATTACTTACATCCTTCATATACATGAGGATTAAAAATCTTTACGTTACGTCTCCATGTAAATGTGCAATGTGCAATTTATAGTAATTTATGATGAATTATATGTATAACATGCTAGTCAATATAACATAGAAATACAGTTGTGTCAGCACGAGTTAATCAGTCTGCTGGCATGGTTGAAGAAGCTGTCCCGGAGCCTGTTGCTCCTGGCTTTTATGCTGCGATACCGTATCCCGGATGGTAGCAGCTGGAACAGTTTGTGGTTGGGGTGACTCTGGGCTCCAAAGATCCTTCAGGCCCTATTTACACACCTGTCATTGTAAAACAAGTTAGCAAACAATATCAAATTGTTTTTCAAGTATTGTAAAAAAATGAAACAGAGATGAGAGTGGATATAGGACCAGTAGAAAATGAGGCCGGATAAATAATAATGCGGGATAAAGAGATGGCAGATAAACCAGTGCGAGGGAAGAGAAGTGAGTGCAGTTACTGTTACAAAGGAGAAGGTGCTCAGTGGCTGGAGTTTATGCGAGAAGTGAAGAATGTGCAAGACAGATATATTCCAAAAAAGAAGAAATTTTCAAATGGAAAAAGGATGCGACCGTGGCTGACAAGAGAAGTCAAAGCCAAAGTAAAAGCAAAGGAGAGGGCATTCAAGGAAGCAAAAATTAGTGGGAAGACAGAGGATTGGGAAGTTTTTAAAAGCTTACAAAAGGAAACTAAGAAGGCCATTAAGAGGGAAAAGATGAACTATAAAAGGAAGCGAGCAAATAATATCAAAGAAGATACTAAAAGCTTTTTCAAGTATATAAAGAGTAAAAAACAGGTGAGAGTGGATATAGGACCGATAGAAAATGATGCTGGAGAAATTGTAATGGGAGATAAGGAGATGGCTGAGGAACTGAACGAGTATTTTCATCAGCCCTCACGGAGGAAGATATCAGCAGTATTCCGGACACTCAAGGGTGTCAGGGAAGAGAAGTGTGCGCAGTCACAATTACGACAGAGGAAGTTCTCAGGAAGCTGAATAGTCTAAGGGTAGATAAATCTCCAGGTCCAGATGGAATGCACCCTTGTGTTTTGAAGGAAGTAGCTGTGGAGATCGCGGAGCAATGATCTTTCAAAAGTCAATAGATTCTGGCGTGGTTCCGGAGGAGTGGAAGATTGCAAATGCCACTCTGGTATTTAAGAAGGGGGCAAGGAAGCAAAAAGTGAATTATAGACCTGTTAGCTTGAGAAATGGTTGGGAAGTTTCTGGAGTCAATTGTCAAGGATGAGGTTACCGAGTACCTGGAGGCATATGACAAGATAGGCCAAACTCGGCATGGTTTCCTTAAAGGAAAATCCTGCCTGACAAACCCATTGAAATTTTTTGAGGAGATTACAAGTAGGTTAGACAAGGGAGATGCAGTGGATGTTGTGTATTTGGATTTTCAGAAGGCCTTTGACAAGGTGCCCATGACAAGGCCGCTAAACAAGATTCCCATGGAATTATAGGACATTTACATATGTGGATAGAGCGTTGGCTGATTGGCAGGAAACACAGAGAGAGAATAAAGGATCCCATTCTGGTTGGCTGCCAGTTACCAGTGGGGTTCCACAGGGGTCCGTGTTGGGGCCACTTCTTTTTACGTTGTATATCAACGATTTGGATTATGGAATAGATGGCTTTGTAGCTAAGTTTGCTGATGATACAAAGATAAGTGGAGGGGACGGTAGTGCTGAGGAAACAGAGAGTCTGCAGAGAGACTTGGATAGATTATGAGAATGGTCAAAGAAGTGGCAAATGAAATACAATGTTGAAAAGTGTATGGTCATGCACGTTGGTAGAAGAAATAAATCGGCAGACTATTATTTAAATGGAGAGAGAATTCAAAGTTCTGAGATGCAATGGGACTTGGGAGTGCTCATGCAGGATACCCTTAAGGTTAACCTCCAGGTTGAGTCGGTGGTGAAGAAGGCGAATGCAATGTTGGCATTCATTTCTAGAGGAATAGAGTATAGGAGCAGGGATGTGATGTTGAGGCTCTATAAGGAACTGGTAAGACCTTTCTTGGAATACTGTGTGCAGTTTTGGGCTCCTTCTTTAAGAAAGGATGTTCTGACATTGGAGAGGGTTCAGAGAAGATTTGCTAGAATGATTCCGGGAAAGAGAGGGTTAACATACGAGGAACATTTGACCGCTCTTGGACTGTACTCCATGGAGTTTAGAAGAATGAGGGTAACCTCACAGAAACATGTTGAATGTTAAAATGCATGGACAGAGTGGTTGTGGCAAAGTTGTTTCCCATGGTGGGGGAGTCTAGTACGAGAGGACATGACTTAAGGATTGAAGGGCGACCATTCAGAACGGAGATGTGAAGAAATTTTTTTAGCCAGAGGGTGGTGAATCTGTGAATTTCTTGCGGCAGTGGAGGCCAGGTCATTGGGTGTATTTAAAGCAGAGATTGATAGGTATGTGAGTAGCCAGGGCATCAAAGGTCATGGTGAGACGGTGGGGGAGTGGGAATAAATGGGAGAATTGATCAGCTGATGATAAAATGGTGGAGCTAATTCGAAGGGCCGAATGGCCGGCTTCTGCTGCTTTGTATTATGGTCTTATTTGAATGCACCAGTATACGGAATAAGTATCTTGTAGCACAGGTAGAGTTTGTCAGGTACAAACTTAGGCAGGTACGTCTTTGATTGAAGGAATAAAAGCAGAGACAATTCTGTAAACAGGGCGAAATTCAAAAATCAGAGGTGCAAAGGGACATGGGTGTCCTTGTGCAGGATTCCCTGAAGGTTAACTTGCAGTTTGTGTCAGTGGTAAGATTGGCAAACTCAATGTTTGCTTTCATTTCGAGAGGATTAGAGTACAAGAGCAAGGATGTATTTCTGAGGTTTTAATAAGGCATTGTTCAGACCACACTTGGAGTATTGTGAGCAGTTTTGGGTCCCTTCTATCGGAAAACATGTGCTGGTATTGGAGGGGGTCCAGAAGATTCACAAGAATAATTCCAGGAATGAAAGAGCTAACAAATGAGGAGTGTTTGATGGTTCTGGGCCTGTACTCACGCGAGTTTAGAAGAATGGCTGATTTATTATCCCTCTCAACCCCATTCTCCCGCCTCCTCCCCATAACTTTTGAGACTCTGACTAATCAAGAAGTTTACTTATTAACTTCTGCTTTAAAAATCAAACGGGAGAAAATCTGCAGATGCTAGTAATCCAAGCTACACAGGTCCTGATGAAGGGTCTCGCCAGATCTTTCTGACACCTGTCTGGAGAGAGTTGATGTTGGGAGGATGTGGGTGGGTCGAGAACGGTAAGCACAGGCTCCGACTATAGGGATGTCCATTTAGGACAGAGATGAAGAGGAATTCCTTTATCCACAGGATAGTGAATCTGCCACAGGCAGCTGTGGAGGCCAAATAATTGAGTATATTTAAAGCAGAGTAACACACACAAATTGTTGGGGGAACAGCAGGCCGGGAAGTTCCTATGGAAAAGAGTAAACAGTCCACGGTTCAGACTGAAACACTTCATCAGGACCTGTGTTGATTAAGGGTTCCTGCACATTCATCCCCTGTCCTAATAAGGGGCTGCGAGGGATGGGGTTGTGGGAAAGGGGACAAAGCCATCCTCAACTCCCATCTTTGCCCCCTCCAGCTTCTTATTACGTCTACACACACAGTTCACCCACGGGCTTTGCACCCCTCCCCCTCCTGGTTCAATCTGCCATTCATCTCTCCCCTGCTGGTTCCCATTATCACCTCCTTTACTGTCTCAAACCAACACACTGCCCCACTTCACACTCGCAAATGAATGTGAACATTGTATGAAGGGTCTGTTCTTGTGCTGTGCTGTTCTATGTTCTCTGTTACCAGTTTCGAAGAATGAGAGGAGATCTCATGGAAACACAAAATTCTTTCAGGGGTCAACAGGCAGGAGTGAGGGAGGATGTTTCCCCTGTCTGAGGAGTCAAGGGCCAGGGGTCTCTCTGCTCTCCGTCCAGCGGAAAACCCTGGGGAGACATTAGACATTAGTCTCCCCAGATCCCCGGGGCCGCGCTGCCCGAGTCTCCCCCCCGATTCCCGGGGCCGCGCTGCCCGAGTCTCCCCCCCGATTCCCGGGGCCGCGCTGCCCGAGTCTCCCCCCGATCCCCGGGGCCGCGCTCCCCGAGTCTCCCCCCGATCCCCGGGGCCGCGCTGCCCGAGTCTTCCCCCCGATCCCCGGGGCCGCGCTGCCCGAGTCTCCCCCCGATCCCCGGGGCCGCGCTGCCCGAGTCTCCCCCCGATCCCCGGGGCCGCGCTGCCCGAGTCCCCCACCGATCCCCGGGGCCGCGCTGTCCGAGTCTCCCCCCGATCCCCGGGGCCGCGCTGCCCGAGTCTCCCCCCGATCCCCGGGGCCGCGCTGCCCGAGTCTCCCCCCGATCCCCGGGGCTCCGCTGCCCGAGTCTCCCCACCGATCCCCGTGGCCGCGCTGCCCGAGTCTCCCCCCGATCCCCGGGGCCGCGCTGCCTGAGTCTCCCCCCGATCCCCGGGGCCGCGCTGCCCGAGTCTCCCCCCGATCCCCGGGGCCGCGCTGCCCGAGACTCCCCCCCCCCCGATCCCCGGGGCCGCGCTGCCCGAGTCTCCCCCCGATCCCCGGGGCCGCGCTGCCCGAGTCTCCCCCCGATCCACGGGGCCGCGCTGCCCGAGTCTCCCCCCGATCCACGGGGCCGCGCTGTCCGAGTCTCCCCCCGATCCCCGGGGCCGCGCTGCCCGAGTCTCCCCCCCATCCCCGGGGCCGCGCTGTCCGAGTCTCCCCCCGATCCCCGGGGCCGCGCTGTCCGAGTCTCCCCCCGATCCCCGGGGCCGCGCTGCCCGAGTCTCCCCCCGATCCACGGGGCCGCGCTGTCCGAGTCTCCCCCCGATCCCCGGGGCCGCGCTGCCCGAGTCTCCCCCCCGATCCCCGGGGCCGCGCTACCCGAGTCTCCCCCCCGATCCCCGGGGCCGCGCGGCCCGAGTCTCCCCACCCCCGATCCCCGTGGCCGCGCTGCCCGAGTCTCCCCCCGATCCCCGGGGCCGCGCGGCCCGAGTCTCCCCCTCCCCCGATCCCCGGGGCCCCGCTGCCCGAGTCTCCCCACCGATCCCCGTGGCCGCGCTGCCCGAGTCTCCCCCCGATCCCCGGGGCCGCGCTGCCCGAGTCTCCCCACGATCCCCGGGGTCGCGCTGTCCGAGTCTCCCCCCGATCCCCGGGGCCGCGCTGTCCGAGACTCCCCCCGATCCCCGGGGCCGCGCTGTCCGAGTCTCTCCCCGATCCCCGGAGTCGCGCTGTCCGAGTCTCCCCCCGATCCCCGGGGCCGCGCTGCCCGAGTCTCCCCCCGATCCCCGGGGCCGCGCTGTCCGAGTCTCCCCCCGATCCCAGGGGCCGCGCTGTCCGAGTCTCCCCCCGATCCCCGGGGCCGCGCTGCCCGAGTCTCCCCCCGATCCCCGGGGCCGCGCTGCCCGAGTATCACCCCGATTCCCCGGGGCCGCGCTGCCCGAGTCTCCCCCCGATCCCCGGGACCGCGCTGCCCGAGTCTCCCCCCGATCCCCGGGGCCGCGCTGTCCGAGTCTCCCCCCGATCCCCGGGGCCGCGCTGCCCGAGTCTGCCCCCGATCCCCGGGGCCCCGCTGCCCGAGTCTGCCCCCGATCCCCGGGGCCGCGCTGTCCGAGTAGCCCCCCGATCCCCGGGGTCGCGCTGCCCGAGTCTCCCCCCGATCCCCGGGGTCGCGCTGCCCGAGTCTCCCCCCGATCCCCGGGGACTCTCTAATTCTCTGCTTCTCCCGCCAGTCTCTGTCACCCTGGATGTGGAAACGGCGCATCCGTATCTCGAGGTGTCTGAGGATCGGAAGAGTGTGAGACGGACCGAGACCGAGAGGAATCTCCCTGACACCGGGAAGAGATTTACATTCTGGGAATGTGTGCTGGGATCGGAGGGATTCACATCGGGGTACATTACTGGGAGGTGGAGGTGACGGGGAATCGGGTCTGGTGTCTGGGAGTCGCCGCAGAGTCTGTGGAGAGGAAGGGACGGGTCTGTCCGAGTCCGGAGACTGGATTCTGGATCATCGGGCGGGTTGGTGACGTGTTACATCGGGATTATGACGTGTCCCGTGGTCTCCCCTCCCCCGAGTCCCGTCTCGCTGCCGGTCCCATCCCCGGGAGGGTGGGAGTTTATCTCAGTTACGAGTCCGGGACAGTTTCATTTTACAACGCGGAGACCAAGTCCCATCTCCACACCTTCACTGGGAATAAATTCACGGGGAAACTTTATCCTTTCTTCGCGACCTGGGGTGTAAACCAGTGGCTGAGAATCTGCTCCGGTTCCGCTCCGGGTCTGTAAACGGGTCGGGTCCCGGGACCGGCGTCAGGAGTAAAGTCCCTGTAAATATAAATGTGCGGAGAGTGCAGCTAAATACGTGGCTAAGGAGATGGTGCAGGAGGGAGGGCTTCATGTTTCTGGACAATTGGGCTTTGTTCCCGGGAAGGTGGGGCCTGTTCCGACGGGACAGTTTGCCCCTGAACTGGAGGGGGACTAACATTCCTGCGGGTAGATTTGCCAGTGCTGCTCCGGGGGATTTAATCTAGATTTGCAGAGGGAGGGGAACCAGAGTGTTAGAGCAGATAGTGAGGTGGAGGAGGATAAAGGTCATGCGAGGACTGCATGTATAGACAGAAATCAAAGGTTTGTACATTAGGTTGTAAATTAATTTTCAGAGCTTTAGAAATTGTAGAAAATAAGGATTTCCAAAAAGATTTCGATGAAGAACATGACCAGAACATATGTGAAAAAGTGGCTACTTCAGTTTTACACCTATCGCAATAATTGTCTATGTTAGGAAATATTTTGGATAGTCTCTCCTTTGTTAAACAGTAACAGTGAACAATTTTAAATTGAATTAAACACTGATTGGCACATATCAAAGAAGAATTGACAATCTTCATTAACAAAGGTCATATTAAGTTCTCTCTCCCAATCTTGTTTAATTTTTAGTGATTAAGGGGATCTGTTTTTCTTTTTGGAGATTTATTTATTTTTATTTTCATTTATTTTGTGATTGTCGATTGATGACTTTTGAAGAGTTAATTAGCAAATATTCTCTCTCATACACACTTTCTGCAATATCTTCAGGTTAGACATTTTTTACAAAAATAATTATCTAAGTTTACATATATTAATCTGATTTGTTGGATACTGTTTTGAATATGATTCCTTCAGTAAGAGAATTTGTAATTCTCATTGATAGAATTTATAATTTATTTTTAATACATTAATACAAAAAGATAACCTCCCACCTAAGGTTTATACATGATAGAATTATTTGTTGTTTCAGACGTGATAGAGGGGGAGGGATGAAAGGGAGAGGAGTGGCATTACTAGTCAGGGAAAATATCACAGCTATGCGTAGACAGGAAAGACCGGAGGGCTTGTCTACAGAGGCCATATGGGTGGAGCTGAGGAACGGGAAAGGTGTGACCACACTAATAGGGGTGTATTATAGACCGCCCAATAGTCAGAGAGAATTGGAGGAGCAAACCTGTATAAAGATAGTAGACCGATGTAAGAAACAGGAGTTTTAATAGTAGGGGATTTTAACTTTCCACATATTGACTGGGACTCCCAAACTGTAATAGGGCTAGATGGCTTGGAGTGTGTGAAATGTTTTCAGCGAAGTTTTCTGAATCAATATATAGAGGTAGCTACAAGAGAGGATGCAATATTTGATCTCCTATTAGGAAACCAGACAGTCAGGTGACAGAAGTATGTGTAGGCGAACATTTTGGGTCCAGTGACCATAATATCATTAGTTTCACGTTAATTATGGATAAGGATGGGTCTGGTCCTCAAGTTGAGGTTCTAAATTGGAGAAGGGTCATTATTGTGGAAATGAAAATGGATCTAGGAAGAGTGGATTAGGATAATTTTTTTTTCTGGCAAGGACGTGTTCAGTAAGTGGAAGGCCTTCAAAGGCGAAATTTTGAGAGTGCAGAGTTTGCATGTTCCTGCCAGGATTAAAGGCAAAGTTAACAGGCATAGGGAACCTTGGTTTTCAAGGGATATTGGTGATCTCGTTAAGAAAAAGAGAGAGGTGTATAGCAGGTAGAGGCAACAAAGAGCAAATGAGTATAGAAAACATAAGAAAATACTAAAGGAAATCAGGAAGGAAAAAAGACATGAGGTGGCTTTGGCAGATAATGTGAAGGAAAACCTGAAGGGATTCTGCAAGTATATTAAGAGTAAAAGGATAGTAAGGGACAAAATTGGTCCCCTAGAAGATCAGAGTGGTCGTCTATGTGTGGAGCCTTACGAGATGGGGGATCTTAAACAGTTTTTTTGCATCAGTATTTACTCAGGAAACTGGCATAGTGTATATGGAAGGAAGGGAAACAAGCAGTAGTGTCATGGAACATTTGTAGATTAAAGAGGAGGAGGTGCTTGCTGCCTTACAGCGAATAAAGGTAGATAAATCCCCCGGGCCTGACTTGATAATTTCTCGCACCCTGAGAGAGACTAGAGTAGAAATTGCAGGGGCCCTGACATAAATATTTAAAATGTCCTCAGCCACGGGTGCAGTGCCAGAGGATTGGAGGGTAGCTCTTGTTATTCCATTGTTTAAAAAAGGCTCCAATAGTAAACCAGGTAATTACAGGCCAGTGAGCCTGACATCAGTAGTAGGTAAATTATTGTAAGATGTTCAGAGAGATCGGATTTACAAGTATCTGGACAGCCAAAGGCTGATTAAGGATAGTCACTATGGCTTTGTGCATGGTAGATCGTGTTTAATGAACGTTGTAGAGTTTTTCGAGGAGGTGACCAAGAAACTAGATGAAGGAAAGGCTGTGGATGTTGTCTACATGAACTTTAGTAAGGTCTTTGACAAGGTCGCACATGGGAGGTTAGTTCAGGCATGAGGTATCCATGGAGAGGTTGGAGAGATTGAAAGAGTGCAGAGATTTACTAGGATGTTGCCAGGTCTTCAGGAGTTGAGTTACAGGGAAAGATTGAACAGTTTAGGACCTTATTCCTTGAAGCGTAGAAGAATGAGGGGAGTTTTGATAGAGGTTTACAAAATTATGGGGGATATAGACAGTAAATGCAAGTAGGTTCATTCCATTTAGATTAGGAACGATAAATACGAGAGGACATGGCTTTAGGGTGAAAGGGGAAAGCTTTAGGGGGAACATTAGGAGGATCTTCACTTAGAGAGTAGTGGGAGTGTGGAACGAGCTGCCATCTGACGTGGTAAATGCGGGCTCACTCTGAAGTATTAAGAATAAATTGGATAGATGCATGGATGGAAGAGGTCTGGAGGGTTACGGACTGAGGAGATTTAAAGCTACTTTACGTTTATCAATTATTTTACTGATAGGTGCTTCCACGTCAGCTTATTATCCATCCACATACTGACATTTCCTCAAGATATTAATCATATAATTTAAAATCAAGTGCAAGTCTATTAATGCTATTTGTAGATCACGTAATGTGTTTTAACGACTGAAAGCTTAAAATTCTGATCAATCTGCCCACTGTTTGACCAATTAATTGTAAATTGCAATTAATACCTCTAATCTATAAAGCTACGTCATCTGTATATTGTGATTTACCCAGGGTATCCCATTTTCCCATCTCAGAGAAAATATTGTTAATCATAATATTAAATAATGAAGGTCTACAAATACTGCCTTGTGGGATCCCATTCTCTATCTCATAGAAACACAAACATAACATGTCGACCGGTACTTGGACAGTCCATCCAAAAAAAACTCAGAAAAATTATACAATGTCCCCCTCACTTCTAATTTAATCAAAAGTCCTTTCTTCCATATCATTTCCCTTTTCAGTATCAAGAAATTCTGCAATTACAACATCTTCATTTAATTGTGCTTTCCGAATATCATCTTCCAAACCTCAAACTGAATCTAATGTCATTTCACCCTTCCAAAATGCACTCTAATAAAATACTTTATCACCACTCTTTCCAAAATATAACTCAAGCGCTTGATTACCATACATTTCATAATTTTACATAAATGAGACATTCACAATATAGGCCCTTAACTGGGGATCTGCCAGGTTTTAGAATAGGCACTACTATTTCCATTTTCCATGAGGAAAGTAGATACACAATTCAAATATTTAATATTTTCACAAAAGCGAATTATATACAAGTACAATTTCAAATATCACTCTTTCCTGGGGACACCTGACCTGCATTGTTAACAGACTTCTTAAATTCATACAAAGAAATCTCTCCATCAGTGATACTATCATTGCTACAGCTGACTTCCAGCACATCAGGGTATTCACTGAAAAACATATCCCTACATTTAACTCCTTCACTTAAATTATCCTGATTATGAATCTCAGCAAATGACCCAGCCAGTAACACGACCTTCCCTGTTTCAGTAACAATCATTTGGCCCTCATTAATCAACACAAATCCCCCCATTTTCTAAATCATATCCCAAACAATTCCAACTTTGATGTCCCTTCCAATATTATCTCCATATAACCTCCAGTAAATCACCTACATCCTCACCACGGCCTTTGCCCTTTTATTGCTAATAATGTAACTCGGAGAATGATGTACCATCATATAAAAACTCACATTTCTCCCAATTTGCTTCCTGTCCTGTTATAAATCCAAATCCAAACTCATAAAGACAGGAAGGCTGACTGACGTTCACATAAACTAATCACCAACTGAGTTCCCATTTGAGCGACAGGCACTACAGCCAATGACAGCAGGGGTCAGTTTTAAGACTGAGCTACGATAGGTTGGAGGAAATCGGTCCATGATCAGCCCCTCCTCTTCCGCTCCATCGCCATGGCGGAGTTCAGCGCATCGCTTCTGTCGATGTCTGTCGGCGCCCACAAGGACAGGTGTGATTCCCCTTCGCGCCTCGGTGGCTCTGTTTCGGTGACGTCTGTGGTGGCTGACGAAACATGCTTTGACAGGAGCGAGCGAGGACCAATGACTACAACTCCCAGAAGGCCCCACTGATGACATTGTGGTGTTGTTTAGGGGTAAGGTATAAAAGCAAAATGGAGGAAAATATAATGCATTACGTTTTCTGTACTGTGTCGTGCCTTCAATGAAAAAATAAATTAAAAGAGAGATTCCAGCGAGAAATAGATAGAACATAGAATACAGCACAGTACAGGCCCTTCGGCCCACAATGTTGTGCCGACCCTTAAACTCTGCCTCCCTAAGCTTAAATTCCTCCATATACCTGTCTCATGGTCTCTTAAACTTCACTAGTGTATCTACCGCCACCACTGACTCGGGCAGTGCATTCCACGCACCAACCTCTCTCTGAGTATAAAATCTTCCTCTAATATCCCCCTTGAACTTCCCTCCCCTTACCTTAAAGCAATGTCCTCTTGTACTGAGTAGTGGTGCCCTGTGGAAGAGGCGCTGGCTGTTCACTCTATCTATTCCCCTTAATATCAACTATACCTCTATCATTTCTCCTCTCATCCCCCTTCTATCCAGAGAGTAAAGCCCTAGCTCCCTTAATCTCTGATCATAATCCATACTCTCTAAACCAGGCAGCATTCTGGTAAATCTCCTCTGTACCCTTTCCAAAGCTTCCACATCCTTCTTATGGTGAGGTGACCAGAACTGGACAGAGTACTCCAAGTGTGGCCCAACCAGAGTTTTATAGAGCTGCATCATTACATCGCGACTCTTAAACTCTATCCCTCGACTTATGAAAGCTAACACCCATAAGCTTTCTTAACTACTCTGTTACCAGTGAGACAACTTTCAGGGATCTGTGGACATGTAGCCCCAGATTCCTTTGCTTCTCCACACTTCCAAGTATCCTGCCATTTACTTTGTACTCTGCCTTGGAGTTAGCCCTTCCAAAGTGTACCACCTCACACTTCTCCAGGTTGAACTCTATCTGCCAATTCTCATCCCACTCCTGCATCCTATCAATGTCCCTCTGCAATCTTTGACAATTCTCTGCACTATCCACAACACCACCAACCTTTGTGTCTTCTGCAAACTTGCCAACCCATCCTTCTACCCCCACATCCAGGTCGTTAATAAAAATCACGAAAAGTAGGGGTCCCAGAACTGATCCTTGTGAGACACCACTAGTCACAACTCTGCGATCCGAATGTACTCCCTCCACCACAACTCTCTGCTTTCTGCAGGCAAGCCAATTCTGAATCCACGTCAAACACCCCTGGATCCCATGCCTACTGACTTTCTGAATAAGCCTACCGTGTGGAACCTACATGCATTACTAAAATCCATGTAGATCACATCCACTGCACAACTCTCATCTATATGCCTGGTCACCTCCTAAAAGAACTCCATCAGGCTTGTTAGACACGATCTGCCCTTCAGAAAGCCATGCTGACTGTCACTGATCAGACCACGATTATCTAAATGCCAATAGATCCTATCTTTGTGAATCTTTTCCAACAGCTTTCCCACCACAGATGTAAGGCTCAATGGTCTATAATTATCTGGACTATCCCTTCTACCCTTTTTGAACAAGGGGACAACATTCGCCTCCCTCCAATCCTCCGGGACCATTCCCGTGGACAATGAGGACATAATGATCCCAGCCAGAGGCTCAGCAATCTATTTCCTCGCCTCGGATGCAAAACTGGGAAGTGACAGATGGAGTTCAACACAGATGAAGAGATTCATTTCTGCAGGTCAAATCTGAACACAGAATATAATATTAATGGTAAGACTCTTGGCCGTGTGGAGAGTCAGAGAGATCTTGGGGTCCATGTCCATACGACACTCAAAGCTGCTGCGCAGGTTGGCAGTGTTGTTAGGAAGGCGTCTGGTGTGATGGCCTTCATCAACCGTGGGAATGAGTTCAAGAGCTGTGAAGTGATGTTGAAGCTATATTTCTCCTAACCTGTACATAAGTAACTGTACCCCAACATGGCAGGGCTGTGGGCTTAGTTGGACCCCACTTGGGAGTCCTGTGTTCAGTTCTGGTGGCCTCACTACAGGAAGGATGTGGATACTATGGAGAATGTAGAGTAGATTTACAAGGATGTTGCTCTTGGATTGGAGAGCATGCCTTATGAGAATAGATTGAGTGAACTTGGCCTTTCCCTCTTGGAGCGACGGAGGATGAGAGGTGACCTGATAGAGATGTATAAGATGATGAGAGGCTTTGACCATGTGGATAACCAGAAGCATTTTCCCAGGCTTGAAGTGACTAACACGAGGGGACGTAGTTTTAAGCTGCTTGGAAGTCGGTACTGAGGGAATGTCAGGGGTAAGTTTCTTACACAGAGAGAGGTGGGTGCATGGAATGTACTGCCGGCAGCGATGGTGGAGGTGGATACAATAGGATATTTTAAGAGACTCTTAGATAGGTACATGGTGCTTAGAAACATAGAAGGTTATACGATCAGAAAATCCTAGGCAGTCTCTAGAGTAGGTTACATGGTCGGTACAACATTGTGGGCTGAAGAGCCTGTAATGTGTTGTAGATTTCTGTGTTCTGTGTCAAAGGCAGGCAGAGGGATTAGTTTAAATGGACACTGGGACAGCATGGAAAGGCTGGGACGAAGGGCCTGTGTTAGTGCCGTAAGGGAGGGGTTTTGTCCCAACCATCGATTCTATTCCCCTCAATAGATGCTGCCTGACTTGACAACGTTCTTGAAAAGTTGCATTCAGTTCCGCTTAGCATTCTGTACAAGGGATGTTTTGTGCTGGAAGACTGCAGAGGAGATTCATCATGATTGAGGGGGCTTGTGTTCATTAGTCCATAAGGCATAGGAACAGAATGAGGCCATTCAGCCCATTGAGTCAGCCACCTTTCCATTATGGCTGATCCCAGATCGCACTCAATTCCAGATATCTGACCTTCCGCCATATCCTTCGATACCCTGACTGATCAGGAAACGATCAACTTCCGCCTTGAATATACCCACACACTCGGCCTCCACCGCAGTCTGTGGCAGAGCATTCCACAGATCCAATACACCTTGGCTAATAAAACAAATAAGCTGCTTACCTCTGTTTGAAAAGGTGGCCGCTCAACACTGTGGCTGTGCCCCACCAAAGGAGATACCTTCTCCACATCCACCTTATCCAGTCCTTTCAAAATTCGGGAGGTTTCAATGAGATGCCCCCGAATTTTCTGAGTTCCAGTGAGCACAGGGTCAAAGCTGCCAAGTGCTCCTCATATTTTTACCCCTTCATTCCCCAAATCATCCTAGTGAACCTCCTGTGGACTCTCTCCAATGACAACACATCCTGTCTGAGATATCGAGCCCAGCACTGTTGACAATCCTCCAAGTGTGGCCAGACTAGTGTCTTATAAAGCGTCAGCATTATCTCTTTGCTGTTATATTCACGGGGCGAGATTGGACTGTGTTCATCTACAGGGGGATCTTGGAATCCGAGTTCATAACTCCCAGATAGTGGTTCCATTGTCAGACAGTTATTTTGCAGTTGTATAAATCTCTAGTTGAACCACATCTGGAGAATTGCATTCGAATACAGGAATAATGCGGTGGTCTTGGATGGTGAGTGGAAGAGGCTTAACCGGATGCTGCCTGGATAAAGTGAGACCGGACAATCTCGGGTAATTTTCTCCGGAGTGGCAGAGGCTGAGGGAGGTCTGACAGACGTTTACAGGAATGTGAGAGACACAGACAGAGTGGACAGCCGGGATTTTTTCTCTAAGGAGGAAATGTCCAATGCCAGTGGGCATGCACTTCAGGAGAAAGGGGGAACACATCCTCATTGGTCCTTTTTGCACTATTGAAGTATTTTGTAATTTAGTGTAGTTTTGTATTTTTTCTCTGCATAGCTGCTGTTGAAAAAAAAACAATTAGAAAAGACAATGATGTTAAAAACCTGACTCAGAATGTTTAAAGGAGATTTGCGTTTCAAGTTTTGTTTTTCATTCCCATTGTGGTGGGAGTTTGGAGTGAATATCGGGTGGTGGTGGAGGCCGATGTGAAAGAGGCTATTAGATACCACGTGAATGTGAGGAGAATGGAGGGATGTGTTCCTTGTGTAGGCAGAAGGGATTGGTTTAGTAAGGCATGAAATGATCAGCTCAATGGGTTCAGAACAACACAGTGAGCAGAAGGGCCAGTTCAAGGACAAGTACAGCAAGCAGAGCAGGTAAACTGGATAAAGTGATCCCACTCAGAGAACAGACTGTGACGTCATTGGATATATGCCGGCATCACAGTTCTCTCACCAAAGATACTTCACTGCTGGATAAAATGAAGTTTGTGATGTTTATAACCGATGTGGTGAATTGTACTGATCAGACATCTCATCCTACTGAGGAAATTAAAATTATTGTGAAAGCTGCAGAAAGGTATCTTGGTGTAACTAGTGTTATGTGGGAACCTGTAAATGAAGCTCTGATTTGTGGGGGTTTCTGCATCCCAGTCTACTTGTGAAGATATGTAATGGGGTTGAAATATTGAAGTGAAATGCAAGAAACCTGATTTTACATGGTCAACACTTTTAGCAGTTTATTTCTGATTTGTCAGATTCTTCTGATGTTATATCTGCTCAGGAAACCTGCACATTTTAAGTTTTATTCCTGTGCAGCATTATATTGTCGTTTGGCTTGACAGGTTAGTTGGTAGAGGGGTGGTGTTGTCAGTTTTATACGGAAAGGGGCAGAGTATAGTGTTGTGAATGGGAATAAAATGTTTCATGAACTTGTAGAAAATCTTGATTCAACAGGTATGTGTAATTTCTTTTTGTGAAAATATTAACTTTCTGAATCGTATTTGGAGGTTTGGCCATCTACTTTTCACATGGAAAATGGTTGTAGTAGTTTCCATTCTAAAACCTGGATCTCCCCGTCTGATCCTCCTTCTTGTAGGCCAATATCATTAAAGTCTCATTTATGTAAACTTGTGGAATGTATGGTAATCGAGTGTTCGAAATATACTTTCGATTAAAGAGGTAATTTCACGTTTTATCAGAGGGGAATTTGGAACGGTAGAATAAGACCATAAGACAAAGGAGCAGAAGTCGGTCATTCGGCCCATCGAGTCTGCTCTGCCATTTTATCATGCGCCGATCCATTCTCCCATTTAGTCCCACTCCCCCACCTTCTCACCATAACCTTTGATACCGTGGCTACTCAGATACCTGGCAATCTCTGCCTTAAATAACATTGGAATCAGTTTTGGTTTGGAAGATCATATTAGGAACGTACAGTTAAATAAAGATGTTGTAATAGCAATATTTTTGATATTGAAAAGGCAAATAATATTTATTGAAGGATGGACTTTTGATTAATATTTGGAAATGCAATTGAGAGGGCTATTGCACAAATTTTTCTGATTGTTTCTATTTGTACGTCTTGTAAAGGTATGGAAGGGCAAGTATGACATTGAATTCATTTTTATATTTGGAAGATGGTATTAGTAAAGCCAGTTGTAACAGCAGTATTTTTACTATTCAAAAGGCAGATGGTATTTATGGAAGGAAAGAATTTTTATGAAATTGTGGAAATGAGGATGGAGGGGCTACTATCTAACTCTGAGTTGTTTTAATTGAACGTTTTGTGTCAGGTATGGGTGGGAAAGTTATATTCAGGTTGTTATGAGATAGAGACTGGGATCCCACAGGCAGTATTTATTATTTTATATTATAATCAATAATATTTTTCTCTGAGACAGGTTTTGGAGTGTGTAAATCACTGTATGCAGATGATGGAGGTCTATTGATTAGAGGTAGAAATTTCAATTTTACTGTATATAGGATGCATTCGCAATTAATAAGGTCGGAAAGTCGGCAAATAGATGGGACAAGTTATGTGTTTTACAGACAGGATTAATGAACCTGCACTTGATTGGAAATGGTTGGAACTGATATGGTCAAACTCCTTAAAAGGTGTCAGTCATAAGATTTCCAAGCATGTGGACGGATAATAAGCTGACATGGAAGTACCGGATAAGAAAATAATTGATAAATATAAAGAAACATCAAATATTCTCAGTTATCCCTATGGGTATTCTAGGGTGTTACATGAAATTATTTGTTGACCAATCTCATTTGTTTAATTGGATCTGTTCTTGATTATAGTTGTGGTTTGTAGATCAGCTTCAGCTTCCACTTTATTATGTTTGGGTGTGATACAAGCACAGGCTTTGAGATTGTGTTGTGGTGCAGTAAAGTTATCCCCTGTTTCGGCTTTACTGCATTGGTCAGGCCTATTCTGGAGTATTGTGTGTAGTTTTTGTTACTGGCCTGAAGGAAAGGTATCAACAACATTGAAAGAGTGCAGAGAAAATTTACAATACATTTGCTGGGACTTGAGGACTCGAGCTTTAGGAAAAGCTGAGGACTTTATTCCCTTTAGTGTTGGAAAATGAAGGGGGATTTTGCAGATTTATACAAAATTATGAGTGTTGTTGACAGGGTAAATGCAGGCAGGATTTTTCCTCTGAGTTTGGGTGAGATGGGAACTGGAGGTCGCAGTTTAAGGGTGAAAGGTGAAATATTTAAGAGGCACCTGAGTGGGAATTCCTTCACTCAGAGGGTGGTGAGGGTGTGGGAAGAGCTGTCAGTGGAAGTTATGGATTTCACTGCAGGGAAGTTTGGATCAGTACATGGACGGGAGGGGTATTGAGGGCCATGGTCCAGCTGCGGTTATGGGATTCGGCAGAATAACAATTCGGTACGGACTAGATGGGAAAAAGGGTTTGTTTGTTTGTTTGCTAGTGCTCTCTGACTCCAAATAAAGTGCCGATGAAGGGGAATTGATTGGGGCTGTTGTCGGGAAGCAAATGATGTGCTTTCATGATTTCCTGCTGGCGATAGAAGTGAATTGATACTGGATATCCATGGTCAAAGTGTGGCGATCAGAGCCAGGGATTGTAAAGTTGTTGAAAACAAACACACACACACACAGACACACACACACACACACACACACACACACACACACACACACACACACACACACACACACACACACACACACACACACTCCACATTGGCGTTCACCCCACTTCCCAAAAATATCTCTTTCCTCCTCTTTGGCTCAAACTCTCCCCACTCTCCTGCCCCCATCTTCACCCCTTCCCACTTTTGCCACCTCTGCTTCCCCGTTCCCTCACTGTCTGTTTCTCTCCATCTCTTGTCTCCCACTCCCTCATTCTTTCTCTTCCTCCTCTCCCCTCACCTATTTCCCTCTCTTCCACACGCACTCTCTCTCTCCTCTCTTCATCCATTCCCTTCCCCACTGACACACCCTTGTCCTCAGCAGATTCCTCCCTACCCTACCCACTCACTCCCTCCTCCTTAACATTGTTGTCTCTTTCTCCCTTTCTACCCAACGCTTCCCCTGCCTCTCACACTCTCCCCAATTCCTCCTTTACTGCAGCTCGTTTTCCGGGCCACCCTCCCGTCCCCACATCCCCACCCCGCATTGTGATGACGGTTGACTCCCACAGTGAAATGACTGATGTTGTGCAATTCTTCGTTTTTTGGACAGTGACAATGTTTTCTCAGAAGATGAACGCTTGTGGTTTCCGGGAGAGGCCAGTTTGTTCCCTTTTTATGTGCTACAGAATAGGCGGGGGAAGGGAATGTGGAGGAGACAGGAGAGAAAGAGAGAGAGAGAGAGACTAAATATATGTAGCCTCAATCTCTTTCTCCCTGTCCTCCTCTCTTCATCCGTTCTCATCCACACTGCCCCACTCTTTGCTCCACACATTCCTCCCTAACCTTCCCCCTTTTCTGTCGCCTATTTCCCCGCCACCCACCCATTTCCACATCCCCCACCCTGCACTGTGATGACGGTTGACTCGTACAGTGAATTATAGATGTTGTGTAATTCTAAGTTGTTTGGAAAGCAGCAATGTTCTCTCAGAGATGAAGGGGTGTGGTTTCCGGGAGAGGCCAGTTTGTTCCCTTTCTGTGCGCTACAGAATAGTCGGGGGAGGGGATGTGGAGTAGACGGGACAGCCGTGTGTGCTCAGTAGCTACGCCGTCACGACAAAGACCGAGCGCCGTCTGCGAGCTGGTCTCTGACACAGACCGACACAGACACATGAAAAGACGGACAGACACATACGGGGACACATGTGAACACACAGAGATGCAGACATACAGAAATAATTTAAAAATGAATGCAGTTTGCATTTTGAACGTTTAAAGATGGAGGCAGCTATTTTGTGAACTGTTGGAAATGATTCTTTCTCTGGGATAATCTAGTGTGCTTGTGGGGATGTCAGCGGGTTTGGGGGTTCACATGGAAATGGGTCTGCACATTGATTTGCGGATGTGCGAAGGTTTCAGGGTATGTTGGTGAATATGGATTTTGGAGTGTCGGTGAATTTGGGGGTCACACTGCTTTGGGCATTTGAGGGTGCACGGGGATTTGGGAGTATTTAGGGCTGCGCACAGATCTGAGTGTCTCAGCGGATTTGGGGTTGCACACGGATTTGGAGAATCCTTCGATTTAGGGGTGTAATGAATCTCAAGGCTGTTTCATTTATAGATACTTCATGAACAAATGCACTTTGAAATTTGAACTTTGACCTTGCCATTAGGTTTGAGGTGGAGGCAGCTGTTTTGTGACGTGTTTGTAATCATTCTTGCTCCGTGATAATCTAATGTGCATGTGGGATGTCAGCGGGTTTGGGGTGCGCACAGATCTGGGTATGTGGGTGGATTTGGGAGTGTCGGTAGGATTGGGGTGAGCACAGATCTCGGTATGTGGGTGGATTTGGGAATGTCGGTAGGATTGGGGTGAGCACAGATCTCGGTATGTGGGTGGATTTTGCTGTGTCGGTAGGTATCGGGTGAGCATGGATTTGTCGATGCACACTAATTTGGGGGTGAACACTGAGTTGGGGTTTGCGGACGTGCACAGATTTGGGAGTGCATAATAAATTCAACCTCTTCGACCTCTGTTCTTGCTTTTTTTTAAGTTGTAGGCAGATATTTTGAGAACCGGTTGAAATGAATGATACTTGCTCTGGGATCATCTAATGTGCATGTGGGAAAGTCTGTTGATTTGGAGCTGTGACGAGTCTCAAGGCAGATTTACAGTGGCAGCATATTCAATTAATCAGTCACCTTTGTTGAGACAGCTGACTCCCACATATGGTCTAACAATGAATTGATTAATGTAATCACAATCTGTCTCCGTGGGGATTGCACCGGTCAGACGTTATCAGGTGATGAGCCGGTGAAATATCCGGTCACCTCGGGGCTTCAGTTCATTAATAAAGCCGCGTCCTGAGCACACGGCAGAGGCGGCAGCAGTGTCTCCAGTCCGGGCTCCAGCTCCTCACATTCACCGCCTGATCTCCCAGGTTTTTCTAAGGTGAGGACATGTTCGGCACAGCAACCTCCTGTTTTGTGCCGGAGGTTTCTATGTTTATTCCCGGGCGGATTGCCCATCGATCGGCAGCTCCGGGAGGTTACCAGAGTGTGTGTGTGGGACGGGGCAAAGCACTGGCCTGGAAACTCGGTACCTCTTTGGATCGGTCAGATGGCAGTCAAAGAATTACTCCTGAATGCCGCTCGCCCATTGGTCTGCAAATATGCCCATCAGTTCCCATTCCCGCCCACCGAACTCGCAGCCCGACGTTGCCAGAAAGTGGCGGAGATCTAGTCGACACGTACAAACAAGCTGGAGGAACTCAGCAAGTCGGGAAGCAACATTTTGGTCCGAGACCCTTCGTCCGGACCACTTTGATGGCGACGGTCTAGCCGGATGCTGGTTGGCTAATCCATTGTCAATCACACCAGTCTCCGCCTTCTTCTTGTATAATTGGCTGACGTGAAGAACGAGGGCGGGGTTTGTATAAACAGTGGCGGACACTCCAATTTAAAGCCGCATTCCGGACTCGAACTGGACTGGAACGTGGTGTAGAGAATTGGGACATAAAACCCTCACTGCTTCCTTTTTCAAATGAAACCTAAATTACCCCCCCCCCAAAGTCCTATAGTTTGTACGTAACAAAACACAATAGCGTGAGTTAAATTAACATTATTGCCATTTTTTAAATGAAAACTACATACCCAGAATGATGCTTCCCAAAACGAACAAAGGAATACAGTAATTAGGCATAGTGTGTCAAATTCCAAGTCGTGTCAATGTAATTCCTTACCTTCCTGTGTCATCCACAATTTTCCATAAACACATCAGGTAAGTATTCTGTAAACGTGTCTCCGTTGGTGCCCTTTATCCCACCAGTATTGACATCATTCTTAACCCACTAACCCTTTAGCTTCTGATATGTTAGTTGAAATATTAACAGCTTTTTAAACTGTGTGCAGGGACCCTTAGAAGTGGCCATATAAACCAATACTCTGCGTATGAAATAATGTTTGATGAGTTTCGACAGTAAATCCTTCTGCAAGCATTACCTGTTTTAAGATTCATCAAAACTGAAAAGGTATCTGAACAAATGACAACTTTACGTGAACAAATTTCCACCTCCCACTGTAAGCCTAAAATGATGGAAACAAATTCTACTATATATACTGATAAATGGTTGGTAAATTGTTTCTTTATCGTCACTTGTAATTCATGAACAAAAAAACAGCCACACCGTCTTCCCGGTTGAGTTATCTTTTGATTCTTCTGCAGCAATGTTTAACATATCATTATAATTTTCCACAATATACCACGAATCAAGATTCTCAAGCAGAACAGAATCTGAGACCTCATTAAATTGTGTATCCAAAAATAAACTAAAGGCATTGAGAAAAACAATGTGGGGTTACCAAGAACGTGACAGTGGGACACATTGCATAATCCAACAAACCCATATTCCCAGCGTGATTAGAACCCAGTCCCTGGACAACAAGCTGTGTGAACTGACTGCCGAAATCCTGAGACTTTATTAAATCACTCTCTGATCCGGCTTCTGCCGATTGTACAGGTAAAAGCTGAAACAAGAGGCGGCCATAGGTGATCCGTCCACTGTTGGTCCGACCAATCGGTCTTCATGCTACAGGATCGCTTGGATGACATCAATTGGATTGTCTTTCCATGATGAGGATATGACCAAGTTCACGATGGGGTCACGTGCTTCATCTGAAAGTGCATCGAGAATGTTGTTCTCCAGAAATCGGTCAATGTCGTTTCTTTATCGTTACCTATAATGTGGGTACAAAAAACAGCCCACACCAACAATCCCAGTTAAATTATATTTTGATCCTTCTGTAAAATGGTTAACATATCACAATAAATTTCTTTAATATACCAATGAACTAACAGATTCCCAGGCATAACAAAATCCTGAGACTTTATAAATCGTGCAACCCAAAATCAATAAAGGCATTTACAAAAACAAGTGGGGTTACCGAGAATGCCTCAGTGGAACATATTGCATAATTCAACGAACCCGCATTCCCAGCGTAATAAGAACCCAAGCACCCAAAACTATAACACTCTTCTTGTGATGTTCCCAACAGTCCTCCGACACACCTCTAACAGGATGATCATTTCTTTGCTCCTTCAAATTAATCCAGTACGTTGACATTAAATTCAATCTCCGTAAAATCAATCACGTAACCCTGAAAAACAGGAGACGACCTTACTGCACCACAACAGAATCTTAAAGCCTGTGCTTGTCTCACAGCCAAACATTTGAAAGTTGGAGATGAAGCTGATCCATGAGCCATAGAATCAAGACAAGATCTAATGAAACAAATGTAAATGGTCAGCAGAGATTTTCATGTCGCTCCCGAAGAATATCCACAGAGACACCGAGAATATTATTGCTCCTTTATATTTATCAATTATTTTACTGACACGGTGCTTCCATGTCAGCTCATTGTGCATCCACCTGCCTGGGAATCTCATCACTGACACGTCTTCAGAGTTTGATCAGATGATTTCAAATCAAGCGCAGGTCTATTAATCCTGTTTATAAAACACTCGACTTGTGTTTTGCACTGAAAGCTCAAGTCCCATCGATTTGCCAACTGATTAATTGCTAATGGCATCCTATATACAGTTAAATTGACATTTCTATCTCTAATCCATAAACCTCCATCATCTGCAAATAGTGATTTACCCACCCCTGTACCTATCTCAGAGAAAATATTATTCATTATAATAAATAATAAATACAGCCTTGTGTGATCCCAATCTCTATCTCAGAAACCCGTGTATAACTTGCCCACCGGCACCTGCACAAGACGTCTAAATAAAAAAAACCTCATAAAACTTTACAGTCGAACTTCCAAAAACTGATCAATGGCATATAAATAGCAAAAATGAGTGGGATGTTGGATCATCGGGATGCTTTTAAAGTTCAACAAAATGGAACTAAGAAGCCATAAGAATGGTAAAGGTGAAACACGAGAGCAAACTCGCCAATAATATAAAACAGGATACTATTTTTTCAGCTACATAAGGAGTGAAAAGCAGATGAGAGCTGATATTGGACCATTGGAAAATGATGCTGGTGAGGTAGTAATGGGGGACAAAAAATGGCAGATAAACTTAATGAATACTTTGCATCATTCTTCACTGTGGAAGACACAGAAGGAGTGAGTGCCTTCGCTATTACAAAGGAAAAAGCGCGTGACTAACTCAAAGGTCTGAAGGTGGACAAGTCACCTGGAACAGATGGACGACAACCCAAAGTCCTGAGAAAAGCTGTTGAAGAGTTACAGATGCACTGGTGACGTCCTTTCAAGAATCACTTGATTCTGGCATGGTCCCGGAGGATCGGAAAGTAGAAAATTACACTTTTTACGAAGGGAGGAAGGCAAAAGAAAGGAATTTCTAGGCCAGTCAGCCTGAGTTCCGTGGTTGGGGAAGTATTGTAATCATTTAACGAAGATGGTTTTCCGAGGTACTTGGAGACTGATGATAAAACAAGTCAATGTCAGCATGGTTTCTGTAAAAGGAATTTGTACCTTATAAACCTGTTAGAGGCCATTGAGGAAGTGAAAAGGAGTTTGGATTTTCAGAAGGCCTTTGATAAGGTACCACACATGAAGTTGCCGGGAAAGATAAAATCCTATGTTGTTACAGGAAAGATACTGGCATGGACAGAGGAATGTCTGACAGGCGGGAGGCAGCGGGTGGGAATAAAAGGAGCCTTTTCAGGCTGGCTGCCAGTGACTAGTGTTCCTCAGGGGTCAGTATTGGGACCGCTACTTTTCACATTGTGTATCAGTGACTTAGATAATGGAATTGACGGCTTTGTGGCAAAGTTTGCGGACGATACAAAGATAGGTGGAGGGGAAGGTCGTGCTGAGGAAACAATGTGATGCAAGCAGGACTCAGACAATTGGAAGAATGGGCAAAAAATAGAGGAATGGAAAATAAAATGTCAGATTGAATACGATGTTGGGAAATGTATGATAATTCATTTTGGTCAAAGGAAGAATAGATCCGACTGTTATTTAAATGGGGAAAAAATTCAAACATCAGAAGTGCGGGAGAAGGGGGGGGGGGGGTGGGAGGTTGGTGAATGACTTAGGAGTTCTCATGCAAAATTCCGAGAAGGATATTTCACAGGTTGAGTCCGTGGTAAAGAATCAAAATGCAATGTTGTTGTTTTTTTTTTATTTTTGAAGAGGAATAGAATATTTATAAGGAGATAATCCTGAGCCTGTATAAGACACAAGTCAGGCCGAACTTGGAGTTTTATCAACGTTTTGGGTCCCATACATCAGAAAGGAAGGGGAATCCCATTGAAACGTACCGAGTGTGAAGTGACGAGATAGGGTGGATGTGGAGAGGTTGTTTCATCCGGTGGGCGCATCCAGGCTAGAGGACACAGCCTCAACATTGAGGGGAGATGTTTTTGAACAGAGGTAAGGAGGAATATTTTTAGACAGAGAGTAGTGAACCGGTGGAATACCCTGCTACGGGCTGCGGTGGAAGCTGTCTGTGGGTATATTTATGGCGGAAGCTGATCATTTCCTGATCGATCAGGCCATCAAAGGATATGGCGAGAAGGCAGGTGTATGGGGTTGATTGGGATCCTGGATCTGCGATGATAGAATGGCGGAGCAGAATCGATGGGCTGAACGGCCACATTCTGCTGTTATGTCTTACGGTCTTTTCAAGATTCAACTTGACCTCCCTTTTCCACTCATCACCGCCCCCACTTGTCTTGTGTCGATTGGCAATCCTCCCATTGCGATCGGCTGATTTGAGCAGGGGTCATGCGTGTGTTCTCCCAAAGCTCGCGGCACCGATCGATTTGGGCCTGAACAGACGGCACCGCGATCTCCTCTTCTTGCTCGGGGAACAGCGGGGGTTGATACCCAAGTGAGCACTCGAAGGGAGATCTTCCGAGGGCAGCACTAACCAGAGAGTTGTGGGCGTACTCAACCAACGCGAGGTGGTCACTCCAGGCAGACAGGTTGTTGGTTGTTATACAACGTAGCCACGGCTCCAAGTCCAGGTAGACCCGTTCCGTTTGCTCGTTCGTCTGTGGGTGGAAGCCGGATGAAAGGCTGACCGAGGGACCTAAGGCTTGACTGAAGGCCTTCCATACCTACGAGATGAATTGGGGACCTCGATTGGAGACAATGTCCGCGGCGATTCCGGTGAGGCGGAAGACGTGACGGACGAAAAGGTCTGTGGTTTCCAGCGCGGAAGGGAGTTTAGGGAGGGCTACAAAGTGCACACTCTTGGAGAACCGGTCTACCACGGTGAGTACGGTGGTGTTTCCGCGGGAAGAGGGTTGACCGGTGACGAAATCTAGGGCGATGGGCGACCAAGGACGACCAGGGACAGGTAGGGGCCGAGCCAGCATGGATTTACCAAGGGCAAATCATGCTTGACTAATCTATTGGAGTTTTTCGAGGATGTAACCAGGAAGTTAGACAAGGGAGATCCAGTGGATGTAGTGTACCTCGATTTTCAGAAGGCATTTGATAAGGTCCCACATAGGAAATTGTTTGGTAAAATCAGAGCTCATGGCATTTGGGGGAAGACATTGACGGATAGAAAACTGGTTGGCAGATAGAAAGCAAAGGGTAGCGGTGAATGGGTGTTTCTCGGAATGGCAGGTGGTGACTAGTGGGGTGCCACAGGGTTCGGTATTGAGACCACAGCTGTTAACGATTTACGTCAACGATTTCGATGAAGGCATTGAGAATAAAACCAGCAGGTTTGCTGATGATACTAAGCTGGGTGGCAGCGTGACATGTGATGAGGATGTTAGGAGAATTCAGGGTGACTTGGATAGGCTGGGTGAGTGTGCAGATACTTGGCAGATGACGTTTAATGTGAATAAGTGTGAGGTTATCAACTTTGGGAGTAAGAACAGGAAGGCAGATTATTATCAGAAGGCAGTGGAGGCCAATTCTCTGGATGCTTTCAAGAACGAGCTAGATAGGTATCTTATGCATAGGGGAATCAAGGGATATGGGCATAAGTCAGGAACCGAGTATTGATAGTAGATGATCAGCCATGATCTCAGAATGGCGGTGCAGGCTCGAAGGGCCGAATGGTCTACTTCTGCACTTATTGTCTATTGTCTGTTGTCTATTGAAGTAATCCCGCAGATGGCCGATGGGAGGCTTTTCCACGGGCACAAACGGAACATGCAGAGACATGGGAACGGTAACATTCCTGTGCAATTCCAAATTCGCCGACACAGCCAGATCTGTGCGCAATCCCAAATCCATGTGCACCGCCATATTCGACAACAGGGC
>NW_027331930.1:157500-173436 GCF_048418815.1 Hemitrygon akajei
ACCTGATGCACAATAGCCCAATCCTCACTTGCAGGCACAGTAGCGGGTCTTCACCTCCTCATTAACACCCCATCTTTACGGTAATATCCCACCGACTCATTCTGAATTTCATCCTCAGAGAGAGCTCTCTCTTTTTAAGCCACAATTCCAGGATCTTTATTCTGTTCCTGTATAAATTCCTTTCTCGAAAAGGACAAATCTTTCTCATACACCTTATTCTCCTCAGCCTACTACCCTCTGAGTCCTGTTGATATAGGGAAGGTCGGAAAGTCTCGGACAAATCATCATGAGCATCTGCAGACTTCTTCGACATGCTTCTAGTCACCGCGCATGCGGGGTATACATCATCATCTATGGCGGGTCCTCCGCAGCAGCAGGCTTACTCGTTAGCTGAACTGCTAACATCCCTACCTGCAAGGTCATTACCGACATTGTCTATCCGTAGTTCAGATCGTACCCCTATTCTGACTGGTCTGGATATCAAGTCGCATCTCAAAACTATCTTATGAAAGGCACGGTCTCAGTCCCCTTTCCATTACCTTTGATAATATTCACCTCACCGTTCTCCATCCGGCACTGAACTCCAAAACACTCTTTAATATTAGTGACTGAAAAGCTCCAGTATCCCTCCAGATTCTCACTGGAGCAGGAGTTGGCCCCTCCTTCACAGACACAAACCCATTTGAAATAAATCTCTCGAGTCCTTCTTGAACTTGGTCAGACCCCTTCTTCATCAGCGATGTTTTTTTAAAATATTATTTATTTATGAATTTTAGAGATTACAAAGAATAAATGTGATAATAAAACTAGTAAGAAAAATGATATTATCCCTCCCCCCTCCCCTTAACCATACCCCCCTTAACCCTTATCTAAAGAAAGAGAAAAAAAAGAAAGAAAAGAGAAGAAAGATTGCCTGGATATCGGATGATCCGCATATGCTCCATGGAGTTCAAAATAATTTTAATATTTATTTTCACTTTCCCCAATACTATAATTTTATCTTCAAAGGACCTATGTATCTAATCCTATCTTTTGTAAGTATGGTGACAAAATTTTCAAAAATATATCATATTCATTTCTTAAATTATACGTAATTTTGTCAAGTGGAATACAACTATGTATTTCATTATTCCAACGATCCATAGTTAAATTTAAATCAGATTTCCAAGTAACTGCGATAACTTTTTTAGCTACTGCCAAAGCAATTTTTATAATTTTTTTCTGATACTTATTCAATTTTAAATTTCGTTATTGTCCCTTCAAAGTCTCGTAATAAAAAATAATATGGACTATGTGGAAGTTGTACTCCAATAATTTGTTCCAATAAAAGTCTTAAATTAATCCAAAATGGTTGAATTTTAGAACAAAACCAAGTAGAATGTAAAAAAGTACCTATTTCTTGTTTACATCGAAAACATTGGTCAGACATATTTGAATTTAATCTATTTATTTTCTGTGGTGTTATATATAATTGATGTAAAAAATTATATTGTATTAATCTAAGTCGAACATTTATTGTACTTCTCATACTATCAGAACATAATCTTGACCAATTTTTTCCAACAATTTTAACATTCAGATCAGATTCCCATTTTTGTCTTGATTTATGAATTCCTAATTTAATTGTCTGCTTTTGAATCAAATTATACATACAAGATGCTTTTTTAATTTTTCCTTTCAGAATTAATATTTCTTTTTCACTAGGTTTTGGCATCAACATTGTTTGTCCCAGCTTTTCTCGTAAATAGGCTTTTAATTGAAAATAACAGAAAAGAGTGTTATTTGATATTTTATATTTATTTTTTAATTGATCAAACGACATCAATATACCTGCTTCAAAACAGTCACCTATATATTTAATCCCCCTTTTCAAACCAATTATGCAAAAAGTTTATTATCCATTGTAAAAGGAATAAGCCTATTTTGAATTAAAGTCCTTTTTACTAATAAAGATTTCTTTATCTCATCGTCCATATTTACCTTATTCCATAAATCAATCAAATGTCTTAATATAGGAGATTCTTATTTTCCGTATCCATTTGGATTCCCATTTATATGTAAAATCTTCTGGTATATTTTCTCCTATCTTATCTAATTCTATTCTAATCCATGCCGGTTTTTCTTCATCAAAAAAAGACGCAATAAATCTAAGTTGATTTGCTTTATAATAATTCTTAAAGTTTGGAAGTTGTAACACTCCTAAATCAAATTTACATGTCAATTTTTCCAATGATATTCTTGACATCTTTCCTTTCCAAAGAAATCTCCTTACATATTTATTCAGTTCTTGAAAAAACTTCTGAGGTAATTGTATTGGTAAAGTTTGAAATAAATATTGCAATCTAGGAAATATATTCATTTTTACAACATTAAACTCTACCTATTAATGTTATTGGTAACATCATCCATTTATCAAGATCCACTTTTTTTAAATAATGGCAAATAATTTTGTTTATATAAATTTTTACATCATTATTAACTCTAATACCTAAATATTTTATCCCATTTATTGACCATCGAAATTGAGTTGCTAATCTACATTTATTATAATTTCCATTGGTAAGGGGTAAAATTTCACTTTTACCCCAATTTACTTTATAACCCGATACTTCCCCATATTCTTCCAATCTAAAAGATAATCTTTGCAAAGATTGCAATGGGTTTGTTAAGTAAATCAAAACATCATCAGCAAATAAGTTAATCTTATATTCTTCTTGATTAACTCTAAATCTCAGCGATATTTTAACCGGCTGGACCAAGCATTTGGGGTTGTCGCCGGTTCTTTTCCCTTATCCCTTTTTTGAGCGAAACAATTAGATGCCACGTGACCGGCTTCTTACAATAGAAACATGTTTAAACTGGGAAATTTTCCCCCGCCTGGTTTCCTTCCTCCTTACTTTCGTCATTAGTCCTCGTCTTACTCTTTGGTTTAGCCGGTGGGCTATCTCTATTACCCTTTGGGTAACTCCTGTTCGGAAAAAAACCTAACCTTATCAGTTAAGGCATACACGTCTGCTAACCTAGCAGACTCTGCATGGTCACTGCCTCTCTTTCGTTCAAATACGTCTTGATGTTGTCAGGGACACAGTTTTTAAATTCTTCAATCAGCATCAACGCCCTCAAATTGGTAATGTCCTCACTCGCCCCTTTTGAGGTACACCACCGATCAAAGTGCACCCATTTTTCATGGTCAAACTTCACATACGTTTGGCTCCCGGAATTCCTCAAGTCCCTGAACTTTTGTCTATCCGCTTCCGGCAACAACTCATGGACATTAGGCAATGGATCTTTCACTGTATCATAATTCCTTGACTGTTCCAGGGTCAGGGCAGAACACGCCTGCTGAGCCTTCCCCTTCAACACACTTTGTACCATGACAGCCCACTCATCCCACGGCCACTTCCGAGTCTGGGCCACCTTTCAAAGTGTAGGAAATACCGGTTAATCAGCTTGATCAAATGGTGGTACTAACTTAATTTCTTGGCTGACATTAAACGGTACCATCAGCTCCTCATCACTGCCTGGCACTGGACCACCTTATTGTATCCTCTCTATGCTAGTCAGCTCGTACTGCCACAGCTTGTCTGCCACCCTAGCCTCGTGTAACGTCTGTTTTTCTGCTACGTCAGCCTCGAGCTGTTTTACTCATAACTCAGACTCAGACTTCATTTTTGCTGCCTCAAGCTGAACCTCAGCCTCAGTAAGTACTTTACCTTCAAACAACATCTCCAACACCTCTCTTCGAATTTCCCCTCGGATACATAATGCTGTGCTAGTAACAGCTATATCTGAGGCTTCTTCATGTGAGTAGTCACTTTAATCTTTAATTTACGAGCAATCCCACAGTACATCCCTCTTAGCATCATCCAACGCCTCAGGGTTGGTTCTGCTACAAACGTATTAATCCTCAACCTGCATTTCAGCTGTTTTTACACACAACCAAATCAAATGGGATTTTCCCCCAAGCAATTGAAACAAGCCCCACAAAAATATTGTCAAATCTCGGATGAGCCCCCAATTTCTCATGTACCCCGTGACGCATTAAACAACCAGCAGAAACGGAAAGCACCGTGGAGTCTGGTATTGCTATAACCTAATGGTATTTATTAGTATCTACGTAATACAGTAATATTAAAGGCAGATATATTAAAACAGGTTAGCAATGTGTGTGTGTGCGCGCGCGCGTGTGTGTGTGTGTGTGTGTGTGTGGGGGGGGGGAATAGAAAAACCAGGCTTTTACAAACCTAAGGGTAAAGTTGATACAGATTCACGATGATGAGTAAAGTTCAGTTCAGTTGTGGTATCGAGTTGAGTACAGATGGAGAGAGAGATGTGTAGTTCTGCATGTGGGCTGATGCCGTCGATCCTGATGGATCCTCCCAAACCCACCTTTCTGTGCGCAGAACAAAGCTCATCCAGTGTCCAAAACCGTGTGTCTGTGAGTCTATCATATGACCTTCTATTTATCTCACATGTTGAACACCAACTGTCCATCAAATAACACCGCCCTCAGTCACCGTGGCGACCCACGGGCTGGTCATTGCTCTCTCTCTCTCTCTGTATGAACTCACAAGCAGGCGGTGTCCTTGTAGAAATGTAAACACGCTGCAGAGAAACCATAACATCATCTTCCAAGCATTGTTCACTTCTCTCTCTCTCTCTCTCTCTCTCTCTCTCTCTCTCTCTCTTCTCTCTCTCTCTCTCTCTCTCTCTCTCTCTCTCTCTCTCCTCTCTCTCTCTCTCTCTTAATAACAAGGTCTCTGTGTTGGACACCTCCTCTCTCTCTTTCATTTTAAAAGCGCAATTCATAGGGACAATTCAGGACCCCGTTACAGTACCTCTGAAATAACCAAATTGAGATTCGCTACATCTCCAGATCTGCAGACGTCCCGCATCAATGAGGACCTCGAAAACGGTGCGCACTTCGAAATCAGTATGCAATGGCACATCTATGCACGTCCCGAATCCCGCTCATAACACCGACGTGGAAATTAGATTATCCCAAAACAAAATGATTGCTCCAACCTTAAAAATATCAACAACAAAGTTTAAAGTGCATCTATTTTTAAAGTATCTCTAAATGAAACAACTTCGAGATTCGTCTCAACTTGAAAATCGCAGTCTCCACAAATCTGTCAGAGCTCGAAATTCGTCTGCAACCCCATATTGTCTTCCCCACCGCAAAATCTATTTGTATCCCCCAAATCCGTGTGCATATTATTAAAATCACATGATTTTATAGCATTTCTCCGGTCCACTGGAAAGTCAGTAGGACATGATTCTCGTATAAGGTGAGATGTGTGCGTAGTTCAATAATACAGTTAATTTCATATTTGAACTGAAACACAAACACACACGGACACGGGCACAGGCATGCACAGAAAGACCAAATAATATCTCACACACAATATAAACACAGTCTCTGCCACAGGCAGGCACAGAGAGAGATACGCACACAGGCCCACCCACACATATACGAACACTGATCTAACTGGATCCACACACACAAACAGACACACGCATACGAACGTGTGCACGCACAACAGAGTGTGGAATCAGACTGTGTCAACACACACAGACAGGGGTCCGACATGCAACGAAACAGATACAAACAAACACAATCACACCACAGAGAGGCAGACCAGGACACAGACAATTATAGAGGAGCGCAAACACGGACTCTCATTTTAGGCAGTTCTGGGTAGGTCTGTAGTCTAGTGCAGTTTTTTTCAGTGTTGTTTTCACGTAGTTCAGTGTAGTTTTTGTACTGTTTCTTGTAGCACAATGATCCTGAAAAAACGTTGTCTCATTTTTACTGTGTACTGTTCCAGCAGTTGTGGTCGAAATTATAATAAAAAGTGACTTGACTAGACGACTTAAACACAGACAAACACACATGCACGGAGACGCTGACAAAAACACACAACTACACAGAGGCATACAGAGAGCCGTGCAGTGAAACACGCACATACATAGGTAGCATATACAAACACACACACACACCACACACACACACACACACACACACACACACCACACCACACACCACACACACACACACACACACACACACGCACAGAGAATCAGGTTGGAACACACATGCACACCCACACGCGACAGACGCAGAGACACCCTTACAGACACACAAGCACGCGAAATCGCAGATACACACACACACACAAGTGGGCGTGCACGAATACACACACACACACACACACACACACACACACACACACACACACACACACACACACACACCACACACACACACACACTCACACACACACACACACACACACACAGATATACTGTCAAAGGGATAAACAGCCACGGATGGACACACATCGACAACTAAATTTTCTTCTCCCCCTCTTTAGCTCTCTGTCAGATCTTTGGCAGCTGAGAGGGGTTACATATTCACCCCCCCCCCCAGCCTAGACTGCGGAGTTTGCAACCCATGGAGTGAGGTTAGGATTGGGTCCTGGTGAAGTTGATGGATAGTGTTTATTCATCACCACATACAGACACTTTCCTAGAGACCTTCTAGGTAGAGACCCCCAGACACATAATGTATCATGGGTTTATATTTTGGAGGAGAATTGCAACAGTAGGTCATTCAATACAATTTCACAAGCTACAATGACATAATTTACTTCAATATTTGTTTCTGACAAACGGTTCCTTTAAAGTACATATTTACGATGTAATCTCAACTTTTTTGGGACAAACAAATTAACGCAAATGATGAAATATTCTGAGAAGAGAGAACACAAATGTCCGGTTACAGTTGTGAGGGCTGATGCACCGACAGGCGGGAATGTAGGGAGACGGGTGATCTGTAGTAGTTAGGATGTGGGTGTCATGGTTGGCACAAACACTCTGGGCCGAAAGCTCTCTTCCTGTGCTTTACCTTTCCCCGTTTTAGGTATAAGACAAATAGAAGGCAGCAGAACGTTTATTGTCACAGAGCAAACATTATGGTGATGAACGTCGACATATTTTAATCCCAGGGAAATGTTTTTAAAAAACTCAGGTTCCCTGAGAAAGGTTAGTGGTAATCAGGAAAGAGGGAGGAGGTTGCATTCAAAGCAATCGCACAAAATGCTGGAGGAACTCAGCAGGTTGGGCAGCATCTATGGGAAAGAGCAAGCAGTCGACGCTTCGGTCAGAAATCCTTCATCAGGACTGAAGAGAAGTGAATTCAGAGCAAGAAGGTGGCGGGAAGGAAGGAAAACGTACAAGCTGGTAAGTGGATAGTTGAGTGTGGTGGAGTGGTGAGGGTACAGAGCTGGGAACTTAATTAGTGAAGGAAATAGTTGTTTGGAGGAGGGGAAAGTCCGATAAGAGAGAGTAGAAGACCATGGAAGAAAGGCAAGGAAACCTGAGGGAGTTGATCGGAGGTGAGGAGATAAGGTGAGGAGATGGACACGGGAATAGGTAATAGTGAAGGAGGGGGAGGAATTACTGGAAGTTCGAGAGATCAATATTCATTACATCAGATTGGAGCCCACCCAGGACGGAATATAAGGTGTTTCTCCTCCAACCTGAGTGTGTCCTCATCGCGGCAGTAGAGCAGGCCACGGACTGGAATTGTCGGAATGTGAAGAGAAAAGTAGAAATTGAAATGTTGAGTGTTCATTTGATTTCCAGCATCTGCAGATTTTCTCCTGTTTGAGGTCGCATTCAGATGAGGTGCGATCACAACTGGCGAAGCATCAGAGTGAGAGGTAGTTTTCCTCCAGAGGATCTGCTATACGAATTCCTCCACCGATGGACGTAAGTCGCACCGACACAAACAAGTTGTGGTGAGCTGGGTCTGATGGTGTTTGAAACAATGTTCCCTTTGCTGGAAGAATGTCACTCCCAATTTACAGCCCTTAGTAACACCACATTATCCACTGTTTGCCGTTTCACAATTATTTCACTGAATTTATCACTGTCGGTCACCGTGGGAATTGCACATGTCTGACGTAATCCGTTTGGAAATATTTAAAAATCTTTGTTTCTAAATCTGTTTAAGTCTGTCCCGGTGGATTCGCTAAATGGTATTAAAAACCCAGGCTTGTGCTGCTTTAACATTTCATTCCGGCAGATCGCCGGTAGCACGGAGGACGAATCACTGGGCAAACAAAATGTCTTCAATGTTGGATAGTTACAGAGAGTGTGCAGAAATATTGTACGTGTTCATTGCCGTCATTGGAGTTCCTGGTGAGTGTTTGGTATTTTTGTGTAATAACTGCTGCGGTCCTGTTCCGATCAGTTTACCAGCTTCCAACTTGATGATTATTGCACATCTATCCGTCAGAAATATCAATCCTGTCAATTCGACAGCCGATTTTTTCATATTTAATGACCAATGAAACAAAACTTCTGTCTCTCCTCCGCCAGCAGGGATCGACCCGGACGTTTTCTCGTCCCTTTAATGACACCTTTTCCAGAGTAAGTCCCAGTGAAACTCTCCGGGAAGGTGTGTGATTGAAGGGTTTTACTGGGAAGTCGTCCAGACTAATACCCCATGCTGGAGAGAGGCATTTTCCCCGCACCGAAGATGCGACTGGGCGACCGGGAGGGTTTTACATTGTGAAGTTGACTGTCCTCTGAGATATTGATCAGACTGAACACCTGGTCCTGTGTTTTATGTCTCCCTGCTGAGTCTGTCATAGTCGGATCCCACTGTCTGCTGGTCAATATTTGGGTCTTATCACCTGAATCAGTGTCCTCGGACATACTGAAGTGTGTTATGGAATTGCTCTGCGTTGTAGAATTAATCCATTAACGGCGCCACTCAGCCTCTGTTTACTAAGTTGACCCGGCATTCCCTCTGAGACCCGTCGAAAATTGGAGCATCGTTTTGTCCTGAAGAATGGCCCGACCACGATCAGTGTTTGTTCAATTCAATAAAAGCCCTTGAGCTGCCGTGTCCATCCAGTGCTTTGTGTACGTTGCCCCCTCCTCAGCCCCACCAGATGCCGAGTTCCTCGTGGCCTGCACAGTCACGGCTCAATCAGAGAAACCGGCCCCCATCAGCGATGGAATCAGGATTAGCATCGATCGCTGTCGTTCATGCAGCTAGTTTTTCGCACCGAAGATTAGTCAAACATCGCCGTATTTGCTCTTTCTCTTTCTTTCTCTCTCTCTCCCTCCAGTGAATTTAGTGGCGATTGGATCCTGTCCCGGGAAAGTGCGGCCTCTCTACCTGCATCACTCGCTACCTGGTGGCCATGGCAGCGGCGGATCTACAGACCATTGTCTTCGAGATCATTCTGTTTCGAATGAAACATTACTTTATATCCACTTTTCTGAATATCACCCCTGTGTGCAGTGTTATCAATGTACTGAGATTCGGAACTACAGACTGTTCTGTCTGGTTCACCGTCACTTTCACATTTGAACCGGTTTGACGCCATTTGCTTGTCAGAAACTGAAACAAAATATTGCACCGGGAAAACTGCGGCTGTGGTTCTAACAACCACCGGTGTACTATTCTGTCTAAGAACATTCCCCGCTACTTCCTCTTAGAACCTAAAGTGATCATCGACAATGTGCCGTGGTTCTGTAAACGCATCGACAAAGGTACCACTGACCCGGCGGGTAGCACGGGCTTGGGTGGAGACTGTTTTAACTCCGTTCCTCCCTTTCGCTGGGATCCTGCTGCTCAACGCTCTGACAGTCAGACACATTTTAGTGGCCAGTCGGGTCCGTAAGGGGCTGAAGGGTCAAAGCAAGGGGCGAGAACCGCAGTGACCCGGAGATGGAGGAGCAGGAGGAGGTCTGTGGTTTTACTCTTCACCATCTCCGGCAGCTTCATCCTCCTGTGGATGGACACTGGTTGTGAATTTTATATATTATCGGGTCAAAGCTATTTGTTTCAATTTCAATGATTCCGAATGGATATTTCATTGGGTCGGCGTTTTGATGAGGAATTTCAGCTTGGCACGAACACATTTATTTACGCGGTGACTCAGTCGAAATTCAGGGAGCAGGTGATCAGCGCGGTGAAATACCCGATCACCTTGGTGGTTCAATTCATTAATAAGTGGCGCCCTGAGCCGAACCCAGATGTATCTTCAATGCATCCAGGCCGGGCTCCAGATCTTCTCATCCACCGTCCAGTCTCCAATCTGTTATTCCCGGGGTCGTCCTGTTGAAAGGGGCATTGGAAGCAGCAGGTGCTGTGGACCGCGAGAAAATGGAGGGAGATTGGAAAGTGCTTGCAAGGGGAGAGACGTCTGGGATTGGCTGTGTGTGTGTGTGTGTGTGTGTGTTGTGTGTGTGTGTGTGTGTGTGTGTGTGTGTGTGTGTGTGTGTTGTGTGTGTGTGTGTGTGTGTGTGTGTGTGTGTTTGGTGTGTGTGTGTGGTGTGTGTGTGTGTGCGCGGCACGCGCGAAATGGGAAAATCAGGCATTTTCAAACCTGGGGGGAAGTGGATACAGTCTTCTGATGATGAGTAAAGTTCGGTACAGTTTGTGGTATAGAGTTGAGTAGTGATGGAGAGAGAGGTGTGAACTTCTTCAGGTGAGCTGATGCCGTTTGTCCTCTGAAATCTTTTAGAAGTCACCGACTGTGACCACAGCAAGGGGGACCGTTCTCCTGAGGTGAATTAATAAACCCCGGCGAGGGTGGACGCACGAATAACTCCCCACCAGTCACAGCTTTTCCACACTGAGAGAGCCACTGATCGATCCTCCAAAACCCACCTTTCTGTGGGCACAACAAAGCTCATCAAGTGTCCAAAACCGTGTGTCTGTGAGTCTGTCATCTGACCTTCTGTTTATCTCACCAGGCTGAACACCAGCTGTCCATCAAATAACGCCGCCCTCAGTCACCACGGGCTGGTCATTGCTCTCTCTCTCTCTCTCTCTCTCTCTCTCTCTCTCTCTCTCTCTCTCATCTCTCTCCTCTCTCTCTCTCTTCTCTCTCTCCTCTCTCTCTCTCTCTCTCTCTCTCGTCATCTCTCTCTCTCCTCTCCTCTCTCTCTCCTCTGTAAGAATTCAATCATTTCCACCTAACATCTGGATAAACAATCAGCTGTAATGTTGTCAGCACCTTTCACATGTTTTATTTTGAGGTGATATTCTTGGAATATCAGACTCCAGTTTGATAACCTTCTATTATTATTCTTCATATTAGTCAGAAACACTATCAGATTATGATCTGTGTAAACCACAAGTGGTTTCTGGGCAGGACAAACATGGACTTCAAAATGTTGTAAAGCCAGAATAAGTGTTAGCAACTCCTTTTCTACAATTGAATAATTTTCTGGTGCACATTAAATTTCTTTGAGTAATAAGCCACTGGATGTTCAATGTCATCTACACCTTTCTGTAACAATAATGCCCCAGCAGCTTCGTCACTAGCGTCTGTTGCGATAGAGAATGGTTTTGAAAGCTCATGTGTTTTTAAGCACAGGGTGATAACGCAGGATAATTTTCAAATGTTCAAATGCCTCCTGGCAAAAGGTCATTCCATGCAAATCTTTTACTCTACCCTGTGAGTTTTTGTGAGGGGGGGAGAGATATCTGCAAAGTTCTTACAAAACTTTCGGTAATACCCCACCATTCCTAAAACACTTCTTCAAGATTTCTTGCTGGTCGGAAAGGGAACCTTAGCAATAGCTTGGACCTTGGCTTGTACAGGAGCCAGTTGGCCCTGGCCTAACACACAGCCAAGATACGTGACAGTGGCGTGGCCAAACTCACTTTTAGCGAGGTTCACAGTAAGATTGACCTTGGACAGCCTTTCAAGCAGTCTTTCTAGAGCCACAATATGCTCTTCCCACGTGTCATTCCAGACCACTAAATCATCGATATAAGCCCCTATGTTCTCTGGACCTCTAATCACAGAATCAATCATCCTTTGAAATGTCCCTGGAGCATTTCACATCCAGAAGGGTAAAACATTATTGTCATACAGCCCAGAAGATGTGACAAAGGCTGATATTTCTCCGGCCCTTTCGGTCAAGAAGGAACACACCAACATCCTTTCAGCAAGTCAATGTTTGTGAGGTACTTAGCCTTTATCAATACAGTCATCCACTCTCGGGATAGGATAAGCATCTGTCTTGGTTATTGCATTGATTTTCCTGTAGTCAGTACAGAATCTCATGCTACCGTCCGGTATAGGCACAAGAACGCAGGGCGCCGCCCAGTCCGAGGTAGATTGCCTCATGATACCGGTTTGCGAGCAGGTAGCCAATTTATTTTTCAACCAACTTGCTTTTCTCCAAGTTCATTCTGTAAGGATGCTGTTTAATGGGCTGGGCTGGATTTACAATGACGTCATGCACTGCAACTGTTACACCGACTCGGAACGTCTGAAATAAATTTTTATGCCTGATAATTAATTCTTTTCAATTGTGTTCTCTCTGCAGGCTTCAAATGACAGACTTTATCAGTTAAACTCTGTCAAAATAATGGCAATCCTCAAGTCTTCTTGATATGATATTCAACTTGTTAAAATGATCTTTGCCCCTCATTAATCAGATTCCACAACCTCATTTGTTTTCATAACAGTGCTCACTGGGTACCATCTCAGAGTCACAATAAGGCTTCATCATATTTATGTGCATTAATTGGGTAGCCTTCCTCCTATTAGGAGTTTTGATAACATAGTTCAAAGAATCAGCTTTCTTAATCATTTCGTATGGTCCATGAACTTGCGCTTGGAGCGGGTTGGTCACCAGTGGGGACCAGAACCTGAACTTTATCTCCAAATTCTCAACAACTGCTCCTACATTCATTTATCATACCAATGTTTCATTTTAATTTGGGAGTTTTGCAAAATCTGTTGTGCAAGGTCACACGCCCTATTAATCTCTCCCGGAATTTCAAAACATAACCTATTACACTGATACACACTGTCGGGTTAGTCCACTGCTCTCTGAGCAAAGTCAAAAGTCCATTGGGCCTGTGGCCGAAAACGAGCTCAAATGGACGAAACCCAGTGATTCCTGAATAGTGTCCCTCACAGCAAAAAGTAATAAATGTTTTCCGTCCTCAGAGTCCCTGTCATTCTCCTGACAGTAGGTTTTTAATCATAGTCTTTAAGGTGGAATGAACCCGCTCCAAAAGCCCCTCGAGACTCCGGGTGATAGGCAGATGAGACAATTTGTTTAGCCCCCCAGCTCAGAAACGATTTGCTGGATTGTTCCTGAAGTGAAGTTACTCCCCTGATCCGATTGAATTTCCTTCGGCAGACCTACCAGTGTGAAAAACTTGCTGAGTGCCTTTACCACTGTCTTGGCCTGGATGTTTCTGAGAGACACGGCTTCAGGGAACCTAGATTCAGCACACCATAACAGTTAGCACATACTGATGACCAGCTGCAGTCCTTCGGCAATGGGCCTACACAATCCACTATGACCCTGGGAAAAATGGTTCACCAAACGCAGGTATCGGCCCGAAGCGGCGCTTTTGGGATGGCCTGATTAGGTTTTCCCCCACCACCTGGCACGTATGACACCCTCCGCAGTAATTGACAATACTTTCCTCACGTTTTGGCCAATAAAACTCCCTCAGAATCCCGTGAACTGTCCACTTTACTCCGAAATGTCCACCTGAAGGCATCTTGTGGGCTAGGTTTAAAACTTCAGCCCTGTAAACCTTTGGAACCACTACCTGATGCACAATAGCCCAATCCTCATTTGCAGGCACCGCAGCGGGTCTCCACTTCCTTATCAACAGCCCATCTTTAAGGTAATATCCCACCAACTCATTCTGAATTTCATCCTCAGAGAGAGCTCCTCTCTTTTAAAGCCACAATTTCAGGACCTTTATTCTGTTCCTCTCTAAATTCCTTTCTCGAAAAGGACAAATCTTTTTTAATTCATATTATTCTCCTCAGCCTTACTACCCTCTGAGTCCTGTTGATATAGGGACGGTAGGAAAGCCTCGGACAAATCATCATGAGCTTCTGCAGACTTCTTCGACATGCTTCTAGTCACCGCGCATGCGGGGGTGTACATCATCATCTATGGGCGGGTCCTCCGCAGGCAGCAGGCTTACTCGTTAGCTGAACTGCTGGATAAACATCCCTACGTGCAACGTCATTACCGAGCAAGACATCAACATTGTCTATCGGTAGTTCAGATCGTACCCCTATTGTGACTGGTCTGGATATCAAGTCGCATTTCAAAACTATCTTATGAAAAGGCACGGCCTCAGTCCCCTTTCCTTTACCTTTGATAATATTCACCTCACCGGTCTCCGTCTCGGCACTGAACTCCAAAACACTCTTTAATATTAATGACTGAAAAGCTCCTGTATCCCCCCAGATTCTCACTGAGCCGGAGTTGGCCCCTCCTTCACAGACACAAACCCATTTGAAATAAATCTCACGAGTCCTTCTTGAACTTGGTCAGACCCCTCCTTCCTCAGCGATGTTTGAACCGGCTGGACACAAGCATTTGGGATTGTCGCCGGTTCTTTTCCCTTGTCCCTTTTTTGAGCGAAACTATTCGATGCTACGTGACCGGGCTTCTTTACAATAGAAACAAGTTAAACTGGGAAATTCTTCCCCCAACTGGTTTCCTGCCTCCTTACCTTTGTCATTAGTCCACCGGCTTACTCTCTGGTTTAGCCGGTGGGCAGTCACTATTACCCTTTGGGTAACTCCTGTTCGGAAAAAAGCCTAAGTGTTACGGCATACTCGTCTGCTAACCTAGCAGACTCTGCCATGGTCACTGCCTCTCTTTCGTTCAAATACGTCTTGATGTTGTCAGGAACACAGTTTTTAAATTCTTCAATCAGCATCAACTCCCTCAAATTGTTAATGTCCTCATTCGCACCCCTTTTCAGGTACACCAACGATCAAAGTGCACCCATTTTTCATGGGCAAACTTCACATTACGGCTTCCTCAAGTCCCTGAACATTTGTCTATACGCCTCCGGCACCAACTCATGGACTTTAAGCAATGGATCTTTCCACTGTATCATAATTCCTTGACTGTTCCAGGGTCAGGGCAGAACACGCCTGCTGAGCCTTCCCCTTCAACACACTTTGTACCATGACAGCCTACTCATCCCACGGCCACTTCCGAGTCTGGGCCACCTTTCAAAGTGTAGGTAATACCGGTTAATCAGCTTCATCAGATGGTAGTCTAAACTTAATTTCTTGGCTGACATTAAACGGTACCATCAGCTCCTCAATCACTGCCTGGCACTGGACTTTATTGTATCCTCTCTATGCTAGTCAGCTCGTACTGCCACCGCTTGTCTGCCACTCTAGCCTCGTTTAACGTCTGCTTTTCTGCTACGACTGCCTCGAGCTGTTTTACCCATAACTCAGACTCATACTTCCATTTTTGCTGCCTCAAGCTGAACCTCAGCCTCAGTAAGTACTTTACCTTCAAAAAAACAGCTCCAACACCTCCTCTTCGAATTTCCTCCTCGGATACATAATGCTGTTCTAGTAACAGCTATATCTGAGGCTTCTTCATGTGAGTAGTCCACTTTAATCTTTAATTTACGAGTCAATTCCAACAGTACATCCCTCTTAGCATCATCCAACGCCTCCAGGGTTGGTTCTGCTACAAACGTATTAATCTCAACCTGCATTTCAGCTGTTTTTACACACAAACCAAATCAAATGGGATTTTTCCCCCCCAAGCAATTGAAACAAGCCCCAACAAATCGCGGATGAGCCCCCAATTCTGGTACGTAACCCGTGACGGTTTAAACAACAAGCAGAAACGGAAAGCACTTTGGAGTCTAGTATTGCTATTAGCTAATGGTACTTATTAGTAACTACTTAATGCAGTAATAAAAAATGAGATATATCAAACGGGTTAGCAATGTTTGTGTGTGTGTGTGTGTGTGTGTGTTGTGTGTGTGTGTGTGTGTGTGTGTGTGTGTGTGTGTGTGTGTGTGTGTGTGTGTGTGTGTGGTGTGTGTGTGTAAAATAGAAAAAACAGCTTTTACAAACCTAGGGGCTAAGTGGA